>NW_012139747.1:1131016-1138110 GCF_000956105.1 Propithecus coquereli
CAAGCAAACTGAAGGTAACCGCATTATGGGTACGTATGAGGTCAAGTTAGTCTACATAGGCAGTTTTTGCTAACTGGTGTGTGTTCACTTAAATTATGGCAGAATATTATCATTCTTCCACTCCTGGGTTCAGTTCTGCTTGCCTCAATATTTCACAGAGTTTATTAGGGCTTTCCTTCTCCAGAACCATTTTCTCCTCTGGGTGCTCATGTGGGCAAGGCTCTGTGGGTCCTGTAGACTCTACCATGAGGTCCAGCTGGCTGCTGCCTCACCTTCCTTAGCATGAGTTCCCTTAGTGGCCTCATAGTTCCTCTGCATCTGAGAAATTGTTGTGTCTTCTCTCCGTTTCTCAGCCCCACCTCGACCCTGTATCCCACCTCCCAGCCCCCAGCCCCAATTCGACCATACATCCTCCCAGGCACAGACACTGATGCCCTTCCCTCTTGTATTTTCAAAGGAGCCACATGGCCTTCATGCCATGCAGAGACTTCCTGAAAACAGAATCTGAGGTGTTTTGCCTAAATTCACACAGCAGTTATGCTAGAAACCCAACTACAGGCCAGCCCAAACCACATCTCCAGTAACTAGAGAAAAGTTTGGGTAACATATGCACCAAGACTGGCTGGCTGGAACCAAGAGGATTTGGTGGAATGTCAGCTGCAGGGACAGACATCTGGATATCTTTGCCCTAGTATAACAGTTTAATATTGAATGGTATTTGGCATGATCCCTGAGTTGGCACATGAGTTATCTACTTGCACCAGGGAGACCTGGCTCTGCGGAGGCACTTGGACTTTGGCCATACCATTAAATATGTTTGCGGTACCTAAAAGTATTTTAATATGGACTGTGTCATGGGATATGGGATCCTGCCAATTGGATAATTGAATAGCAGTTTGATGTTTATTTTAACAAAACCAAATCCCTTTCAACAAGTCTATTTCTTTTTTCCATTATTGAAAGAAACATCACATTATGAGACACCCTTCAGAAGCAGACTATCCACTCATTTCTGATTCATGCCTCCAGCCAGTGTTCTACCCTCCTATATGTCCCGGGCACTGTCATTACCTGTGGGAAAGGGAGAACTGCCACCACAACCCACTTCCTCCTCCTGGTTGTTAACAATTTGATTATCTGACACTGGTATTGAAAACCAGCAGAGGCAACAAGAACAACAAAAAAGAAGATTCGTAGCAACAATGGTGGAAGGAAGACATCTTTCCCTATCTCTTCCTCTCTTTTGTGTAGAAGATATTTATAGGTGAAGAGCATTCCAAAGAGAATATATATTCAAACTGTTTTTAAAGTACCCTTTACAAATTTAATTTATTCCTCTTATATTGGCTTTTAATTTTAAGCAACAACATCTGAAGGGCGGCTGAATATGCATCTTCATACATTGCTGCCTGAGACACCTGGGATTGTCATTTTTATCAAATGCATATTTGAATGTCAGGCTCTGTGCTGGGTGCTGGGGAACTCAGTTGTGAGCAATACAGGTGGGGTACCCTCCTTGTAGGGTCCAGGACAAATGATAAACACGTAATCTAATAAATCCAAAAGGAGGCTATGAGGCAGGTTTGAGCACCATGAAGATTAGAGACTTTAAAAGCAGCTCCCCACAGAGCGTGTCTCAAGTTGAATCCAAGCATTCAGTAAGCAACATATGCAGAACAGAAGGAAACTGTATTCTGCAGGCAAAGGCCTGGAAGAAACTTCAGGGAGGTATGATGTAAGGCAGAGTCTAATTCCCTTAGGAAAAGAGTTTCCACCATTTCCTTGGCATCTCACTCCGCCTTTCCGCATCTTACCTCTCACCTGTCAGCTGAGCAGATGCTGGAGGAATGCTGGGGTGGGTGGTACTGGGGCCGGGTGCCATCTCAGAGACTAAATACCTAAAGCTTTGCCACATTTTATAAGCACATTTTAACTAGCTTGAAAGTCATTTGAAAAGAGTTTCCTTCAGAAAATATGAAAATTGGAAAAGGGTGACTTGTTTCTAATCATCAAAGGCTTTCAACTCCAAGAGCTAGAAAAAGTCATTTACAATGCCTTTGTAAATGGAATGACCCAGTCCCGAAACAGCCACTCCTTTGTCTCCCCCCATTTCCATCTCCCTGTGATGCTAATAGACTTTCCTCCTCCCACAGACAAATGATGGGAAGTAATTACCTAAAATTTTCCCTACTCTTCATATATTATTCTTCCTTGTAAAATGTTCTCCTGGCATAGCCTCAAGCTAGCTCATTCCCTGCACTTTGTCCCTTGCTTGCACAACTTTGATCTGCAATTCAGTTCTCACCCAAAGCAATAAGCAGAAGAGTTGTCAATTAGGGAAACACTTGAAGTCACATTTCAGTTGATCTTGTTGACACATTAGTTTTTATGATGTATTGAATAATGTCCCTCCCCAAAAGATATGTCCACATCTTAATCCCCAGAACCTGTGACTGTGAACTTATTTGGAGTGAAAAAAAGAAGATTTTGCAGATGTAATTAAGCTAAGGATCTCAAGATGAAATCGCCTTCTATTATCCTATGACAGTGTGCCTCTGAGAGACACACAGAGAAGATGAGGAGGCAACGTGACTATGAAGGCAGAGATGGCAGTGATGCAGCCCCCAGGCCAGGAATGCCAGCAGACACCAGAAGTCAGAAGAGGCAAGGGACAGACTTTCCCCTACAATCTTTGTCAACATTTTGATTTTGGACTTTTGACCTCCAGAACTGTAAGAGGATAAATTACTGTTGTTTTAAGCCACTGAGTTTGTAGTATTTCGTTATGGCAGCCATGGGAACTAATACAGTCATTATGGGTTATCAACTCTGAAAAGGCAGGGCCTAAGTGATACCCTGGTGTGTGTGTCCTATATACAGAAAGGGCTGAATTGGCATGATGTGATCAGGTCTGTTTGAACACTCGGCTAAGTTATAAAAGCATATACTATAGAAACATCCCTATTTCTAGTAACTGTGTGACATCTCAAGCCAAATAGGAGCAGCTATCTATCTTTGTTATGAAAAAACAAAAGAAAACTGAAGTTTTTTGAGAGCTATTCAATTAGATGACACCAACCTTATTCATAAGGATTTGACGGAAAACCAGGAAATTAAATAAGGCCAGCTAACACCTAGGTTTTTTTCCTGTAGATGTTCCTCTCTTCCGTCATAGAAATGTCCTTATATATAAACTCAATTTCTCACCCAGTGCTGAGTCCATCTCAGACTGATTAATCAGCACAAGAATGCCGTATGGATTAGCTGTTCCCTTCTTGCTGAAAAGAAAGCAACTTGCAAACTCTCTTGCATTTGAGCAGCCATAAATTTCTTGCATTGTCAGAAAACAGCACAGGCCAACTGCAGGGAGTGGTTGTTTACTTCTCCAGATACTGATGAAAAGCTGTTGTCTTGTGATAATTCAGCTTCAAATTTGCCAGAGAAAAGATTCCCTCCCACCTCTGAGTAATAAAACAGGGTTGCTGGGAAGATGCAAAGACACTAAAGGAAACATTCATCAAGGTGTAGATGCTCTGTCATGAAAACAAAATGTGCTCAGCCGGTGACACTGAATCGTAAGATGCTGTTTGATCTTGTTCCCCCCTCTTTGTCGGTCGTGTCCAGGATGGGCTATGTTCTCAGTTAAAGACAGCATCCTGCCGACTGCTATAAAAAGACATATGTAATAAAATGAGAGTTCCTACTTCCTCTGTCATTCCTTCTGGAGCATGATTCATTTCCACTCCTGGCTCTTGCAGAATGTGATGATTTCTCTGGGGTTTAGAAAGGCAGCAGGCTAGGAGATCAGACAGATGACAGGCTCTAGATTGATCCATGGAGGCACAGAATCCAGTCCTTTTCTGTTAGCCAGGCTCTAGCGGGGGCAGCAGTAAAACAGAATCTTTCTAAATAAGCTCTAGGAAAGTCTCTATTAATATGATTTATGTCAAATGTTTATTATAATCCACAGCCTCAGAATCTGTTGATGAGGACGACAGCTCAGATGAATACTTTTATACATCCTGATGTTTTGATCATATTGAAAGGAATTAAAGCTAGAGGAACAAGGCTTTGCAGCCAGCATAATAACTCGGAGATATGTGAAGGATGAATGCAAGGGTTACACTCTCTGAGCAGAAACAGCCTAGGAAGACTAACAATTTTGGACACAAAGTCACACACTCAATAACATTTTAAAAAATTCATTCTTTGCATAACTATAAATGGATCACCCACCTTTTGACCAGAAATACATATGGACTATGAAAGATATAGAAAAGTATAATAATAAGAATTCCCTTCTTGACACACGGTATAATCTACTAGAGAATAACAGGTGTGCATTCTTGAAAAGTTAAAGAAAATACAAAAGCAGCCACAAAGTGGAACCTAGTTAATTGTCTAATGCATAAAATATGCAATAAGATATTTATTCATAGGTGAGAAAGTTGTGACAAGATGCTGTGAAGTGGATAGAATCTGGGCCTTGTTTCGGGCAACCCGAATTCACCTTTCTTTTCTTTTCCCCCCTTACTAGCTACTATGAGACTGAGGCCTGTAGGTTAACAGCCTCTGTGAGTCTTGACTTCATCAGGGTGTCTGTGCCCGATTCTTAAGGTGTATGGAAAATTAGACGTACTGTATAAGCAACAGCTCACATGTAATAGAGGCTCAAATGTGTTATTTCCTCATTACCACTTCTTCACTCCTATGGCCCACACTTGACTAAGAGGGAAGACTCAAATGTTTGATCAGATTCTGATGGATTAATGAAAGACATAAGATATGCTAACAGAGAGTTTTGATCATCCAGAGGGAACAACAAAATTGCCACATTTCAGACTTCCTGTAGATCTGGGGGTACTTATCACCAGACCCCAAACTGAGGCCTCAGAAACTCACTTACATGGAAAACCCCCCTTCCCCAAATCCATATTTTAAAACTCTATTCATAATTATAGCCTGCAAACTTCCAATTGGATTGGCAGTGATTTACAATAAGCCTAAAAATAAAACTTCAAATTAAAAACTGAAAGGAATTATAGAAAGAAGAGGAAGCAAATATAGCAACCTCCTTGGTTAGATGTTAATTATGGTTGAACATTAAATTAGCTCTAAGCTTCCTGGCACCCAGGGGAACAATGGAAACACAGCAGGTTATATAATTTTCATTGACTAATAAAAAATGACACAGGGAGTCTTCCTGGAGATGAAGTTTTAAGATTAAAGGAATAAGACTAAATGTACAAATCACCTTCACAAATGCACTTTATCTTTTTGTTTCACGGGTGTGGTTGCTAGCTCTGCTAGCAAAGTCTGGAGGCGAAGCAGAAAAATGCACACCTGGTGGCTATGAGCTTCAGGGTGTGTGACTCAGGAAGAAACCCGGGAAGACACAAGTGTGTGTATCCGGAAACGGAAAGAAATGTGAATGGCATTAGCGTATGTGAGATAAATGAAGAATGAAGAGAAAACAGGACAAGAGAAAACAGTATTCTGTCTAGAGTGTCTTCTACTTAAAAGAGATTCATAAAATCATCAGATTGCACAGTCTAGAGATGAGATAAGGCCAAGGACATTGGCCTAGACAGTGTGCCTAAGTTAGGATGCCTAAATTGGCTTTTATGACAGAATGGATTTTGAGAGAAGCCACTGGTTGAAGTCTGGGTGACTGTAAGAAAATTTTGACCCACTAATACAGACAACTAATGCTAGATCTGAGCTCATCCAGGAAGGAATTTTCTTCCTCACTGACGAAAGAAAGTTGAGCATAATCATTCTTGGCTTAGATAGGAAATAGGGAGGGTCTAAGAGGAGACTGGCTAATGCTTTAGTTCATATGATAACATTGTTCCCTATATTATAAGATATTCTGTAGTTTAATGAATAGAAATACTGTGTTATAAAAGTCACAAAGTGGTCAGATTTTTACAAGAAAAAAAAATAGATGAAAAAAATCTCAAAGGAAAAATTGTGAGTGATGGTACTTCCTCACTGTCCCATTGAGTAGAAATGATGAAAAATCACCTAGTGTGGAAAAATAAAACCAACCACTTAAGTAATCTTTTACCTCTAGTTACCACTTGTGAAAGATTAAAGATAGCCCAAATGAACTGGTCCTCCTTTAAGGCAGTATTCTACCTTGACTATTCTTTAGAATCACCTGAAGAGCTTTTAACAATTTCTATGCCCAGGTCCATGCCATTCCCCTGGGTGGCATCTGGGAACCAGTATTCAAAAATCTCCCCAGATGATTCCAGTGGGGCCCCCTTTAATGTAAGGGTCTGTATTAACAGTTTAATAATATACCATCGATCTACCCTATTAGTTCCTCAGTTGTAAGAATCTAGGCTTTGCGTATCTCCACCACTGTTTTGTTCGAGTGCCTTTTCTTTGATACTTTCAATAAGAAACAGATTAGACAGGCACAGTTTCTCTACCACCATCCCTAATATGCTCCTTGAACCTCAAAATGTACCAAAGAAACTTTTAAAAAGAGATAAAATAAACATCTACAATAATACTAGGAAAAACAGAGATAAAATGTGCAAGTATGATAAAGCTAAATAATTTCAATGAAAAATGCTAATATGAAGGTTTCAAACAGATTATCAGTTTCTCTAAAAGCTCCTAGCAAGAGCAGCCTAGATATGGGGTAGAGTGAAGAAGACAGGAAAACTGAAAACAGCTCTGCAGCTACTGAGTAGAGTCCACTGAGCAAAAGTAAACAAACAGTAATTCACCAAAATAAAGGTTTATAAGCTACGGAATTTTATTGCGAGGCATGAATTTTTGTGATTTTTTTACTCAGAGTTGGTAATTGCTGAATGCTGAAAGGTGAGATTGTTAGATTCCCTACCTCAGTTCCCAGACATTGTCAAAACTGTGCTGAAACAAATGGCATTTCCATAAGTAGACATCAGTAGAAAAATTTCAAGAGGGCATGTATGAATAAATGCACCACAATAACAGAAACAAAAACATTAAAAAAGAAGGAAAGAAAGACTAAAAAAAAAAGAAGTTACAGGAATATATGTCAAAGATCAAGTAATTTGGCTAGCAGAACATTTAAGGTAAATATTTATTTACGTATT
>NW_012139747.1:1139885-1142166 GCF_000956105.1 Propithecus coquereli
TAGATTACTTTTATAATGATACTAATAATGAGGAGGTAGAAGAGAAAAAAGGAAGAAAACTCATTAATTAGATAAGCACTTTGACCTTTGACCAATACCTTTAAATGTTCATGCAACATCAAGAAAAGGAATACCCTTACCTATCAGCATAATACCTACAAATACATACCACATAAAAGGAATACCTATCAGCATAGGCCTGGACAGAATTCAGGTTACATCAGGCAACTGAATGCCCTCTGCATTCTATAATAGTTCTTCAATGCATAATTTAGCGTCCCTGTAATGAGTTCTACTAACCGACTTGACTACCCATCCTTATGTTATCTATTGCAGAATAAGACTATGATGAAGGATTTTAATGTGCTCTGGACTATTATTCATCAGTAGTTATGCAATATGTGTCTTGCATGACAATGTAGGGTCCCTTTAGCCTACTGTGCTACAATCTAAAGGTTACACTTTCAATTAACTACCTTATTTGGTAGTTTCCACTTTGACTGCTGGGCCCCAGAAGTGACCTGCTCCTGTTGTACTAACCGCACACACCATGAGCAGAAGACACCCCTGCCCTTGCGATTCTGCACCCATTAGAGGGATCCCCCGAAGAGAATTGGTCATGGGTTCTGCCAAGTGCTGATTTTTCACTGAGATTTCTATTCCAGACCCAGGCCTTCCACTTGCCCTGATAGTTTCTCTAGCCCAGGGCCTCATGCGGACTGACACTGATTCTAGAGTATCCTCCCATCTCCCTCCTTTCTGTTTTGTTCTGTGTTCTGCCCTAGATTCTGTAATGAGTTTCTCCTCATCATCACTGAAGGGCATACTTACACGTAACATTGTCAAGACTGAGAAGCAGAAACAATTGGTGCCCTCTCACCAGCACTTAACAAAATTGATGCTATTCTTTGAGATCTAGATCTCTGTTAGCTGTTTATTTATTCAATAAATATTCATTGTCCAGTTGCTATGTACTGGCACCCTTCTAAGTGCTGGGAATATTTTGGTGAACGAAACAAAATCACTGCTACCATGGAGCATATATTTTACTAAATGTGTCCTTATAATTAAAAGCTTTTAATAGCATACAGCATTTCTTGTTCCCAAAGGAATTATTTTTAAACACGTGCCCTTGAGGGCTCAAAGAGTACCTCAGATTTTTTTAAAAAATTAAGTCAACTGAAAACAGATTGAGATAATCTTTTATAATCTATTATAGAAAAAAGTAGTATTTGTAGAACATATCTTTAAAAATAATGTTTTTCTTGTTAGACTATTTTTATTGTCCTAAAGAAACCTGTTATAGCAGAAAGAGCCTAGATTTGGTATCAAAAGACATAGGTTCAAATTTTGTCTCTGCTCTTTACTGTGGTATGCTTTTTGGCAAGTTATTTAAACATTCTGAGCATTAGGCTTCCCCCATCTAATACCCATAGAAAATATGTGAGTAGATAATTAATATATGTTCAGTAGCCTAAGCAGGCTTAGTGAAAAATGAGGACTCAGGATATGGGTGTCCTCTTTGTAGAAGGGGTAAAGGGTGTGCTCCCTCAGCAGAACCCTTCATCCAAGCAGGGGAACACCCAGTGTCCAGATCCTGCAGCTAATGGCAGGCTGTGCCCATGCATTGTGTGTGTGTGGTGTGTGTGTGTGTGTGTGTGTGTGTGGCAGGGTGTGGGGTGGGGGGGGCAGTTTGAAGCAGACAGTGGAACCATCAACAGCCTGCAAGTTCAGTGGACTTGGGGACCAGTCACTTCATAGCTGGCTCTCTTGATGCACGAAGCCCTTCGCTGGAGCCATTTTCTTATGTAACAGCCATTATCCATCTGCCATAGCGTGTTTGGAATGAAAGCCTATCTAACTTCCTGCAGACCTTTCTAACAACCAACTCCAATATCCTCAGGAAAAAGACTGGAAAAAGCCACTTTGGAGGGGCAAGAGGAGAGGCTGGAGAATTACAGGCAGCCCCATGCTGAATTGTGTTGAAATTGACTGACAACATGCACGTGTGTTTTGTAGATGCTTAAATTATTTTTCACTATCATAAAAGTGAGATCTAGACCTCTGTTAGCTGTTTATTTATTTATTAAGTGAATTACATTCTTGTTGTTTCTCTGAGTAAGAAGAGCTGTTAGACACAAAGTAAACGGTCTATTAAAATGATGGTATTGTTTTTTATTTAGGATGAAGTAAGAAGGGAGAAGACCTGTGACATAAATTTGGAGCCCCCTGAAATGTACTTGTAACTGGGTTCACAGGGGGCCAGTGATGAGGTTTGATT
>NW_012139747.1:1144566-1147237 GCF_000956105.1 Propithecus coquereli
AAATCCATGCAATAGCTTTTTCATAATATGAATTTTTCATGAACTTTTTGAAAACCCCCTCAAATAATGTTTCTCCAGCGTACAGTAATAGGATGCTAGGTAGGCCCCAGGGGTCTATCAAAAGATCTAGAAGAAGTTTGGCAAGTTCACAAGAAAAAGTGACAAAATTAGTTTATACACAGTTCATAAGTTTGAAATGTTAGATTCTTTTTAATTTTCATGGGAATATTTTATGTATTTAATATTTTTCTCAAAGGCTTTTCATATGCTAAAGAACTGGGTTGCTGAGTTCACTTTGACTAATATTACATTAATGAGTGGTTTGTCTTGGTAATGGTATTTTCAATATTCAAACAATAAAAGCAGTTGCTTATGTATTGTTTTCATTTGTTAAATTGTCTTTGTTCTTGCTAGATCGTGCCATTATATCCCCAGTTGATAAAAATGCATGTATGTCTCAGAAATACTTTATTGAAGATAATAGTATTATTAAAAACAGATAAAAGAATTATACTCAGAAGAGATTATGATATAAATATACAGAATGTGAAAAACTGTGTACATACTGACAATTTCACACATGTGGCTGAAAATTAAAAGGGCAAAAGAGATATATAATTGCTAATATCAAAAATTAAAATTGTATTGGACTGGTGAAGCTTTCTTTTCCAAATATGCCTTCTATGAGACTTTTAAAACTATTTTATGAAGTCATCTAGGTTTTCATGTCATTTTTAAATCCATAAATGAAAGTTGTATTTATTTTTCAGAACAAATGCAAACTAATAGATCAGGACCAAATGGAAAATTTTATCTCCAAAGTCAAAGAAGAGAAAAAAATGAGAGATCTACCATTGAAAGTTTTCCCCTTTATACTAAAAACTAATATAGATTCTATTTTTGCCAAAGTGCTTGAAAAAGTAACCATAAAATTAATGGCAAGTAAAAAGCACAGAAAGAAAGTTATAGAAGCCATTACCAAAACAAGCCATTACCAAAATTCCTCTATCCACTGATATTATTGGATATTCCTTTATAGCAGTAGGCCGTTATGATTAATACAATCCTAATTTGACTCAAAAGCATTGTCAAAGGATTCCTTCTAGTCTCATTCTCAGGCTGATTTCCATGCCACATTTTGTGCATTCATCTACCTCCTAGAATCACAAAGTCATTTTATTACAGGAATGGCTGGATAACCTGTGTAAGTTTGTCTTCATCAGCTCAGTTCTTTCTTGGAGGTAACTGCAATGATCGTTATTTACAAATGTGCGCAAATTGTATTATACCTTTGTGATCAAAACTATGCAAGAACCATATGCTTCTTTTGTAAAGTTTATTTTAGAGACATCAACTGGGATTAGGCTGATCTTTCTTTCCTCTGTACTTGTAATAATTCATTCCAGGCAAAAGCCAATTGTCTTTATTCAGTTATGTCTATTTATTTTAGAATATTACTTTGACTTGAACATTCTGGTGTATTTTATTGTTCATTGCCCTCTGCCTCAATATATTTATTCTCTATTGCGAGTGTGCTAACAAGTGTTGCAATTTACAATTGGATGAAGGCAGAAGTGTGTCGGATGTGAATAAGTTCTTAGTACAGGATACGATCTGACCAGGGGGAGAAATATATGAAAACCTTTTTGTTTTGCTTTATGATAAAATCTCAAACTGGAAAAGGAGATGGTTTCTGTTTAACTGATGATTGTTTTATGAGCATTAATATAGATTAGAAAATATACATTTATATAAATGCTAATACTAGGACCCACTGAATGTTCAATAAAGATTAGTGTTGCTGTGCAGATGAAAGAGGCTCCACTTGTATCCTCAGCTACATGATGATTTACTCACTGAGAACAGTTAGAAGCCAACAATTTGCCTCCTAATCTCAAGTCAGAGTGGAATAAAAAGTAAAAATTGTGAACGTGACTAAATTGTAATGAGTGAATGCACATAAAACAAGACTACTTTTCCACACTGAAGTCTGTTAACTTTCACAAGAGATGGTAAGCATGTGAATCTTTCAAAAGAGGTTGGAGATGAAAACATTTCTTCATAATCTAGACCAACACAAAGAAATCATTTCTATGATTTCAAGTGGCTTCCTTCTAGTGCACTATCTCAGAAATATTAGGGGTTTTAGGAACATAAATATGTCACCCAAGGTACAAAAGCCCACAATTTTAAATTGAAAATCAGAAAGTATCAGGATTTCTTAGAAAGTCTACATTTTGGAAATATGGCTCAATTATTAAAACTAAACATTTTCTCCAAGAATTAATAATTTTCTTGACTGCTTGGTTAAGAAAGAAATTGATGTTTAAATTATATATAATAACTTGAATGTTGAAAATTTGCCATTTTCCTCAAATTTCATAAATTTGTATACATTTTGTGAAAGAATTTGATGACCCAAATGGTGCAAGAGAAGATGAAAACAAAAGGAAAACAAGAAATGCTTTTCAGATCTGAAAGCAACCAGTGTAAAACTGAATGGGAGGCTGAGGCAGGAGGATTGCTTGAGGCCAGGAGTTTGAGACCAGTTCAAGCAAGATCGAGACCCCAACTCTACCCAAAATTAGCTGGGAGTGGTGGCGGGTGCCTGTAGTGCCAGTTACTTGGGAGGCTGAGGCAGGAGGATTGCATGACCTCAGGAGTTAGAGGT
>NW_012139747.1:1147287-1148627 GCF_000956105.1 Propithecus coquereli
ATAAACTTTATTTGCCAACATAAACTCCATTGAGTTCAAGATACTTTTGTAAGCAATGATACTACCCATTTGGTCCATCCCTAAAGAACTGAGGGTCCTGAGAATTTAACCATGTCAGTGCAGTCTTTTTACATTATTAACTGAAGGAAAATGGGTGACCTTTACAGATTTTTTAAGATTAGGAAACGAAAAGAAGTCAGAAGAGCCAAATCAGGACTGCAAGGTGGGTGCCTAATGATTTACCACCAAAACTATCATAAAATTACTCTTGTTTGATGAGAAAAATGAGTAGGAGCATTGTCATAGTGGAGGATTATTGGACATTTTTCTGCTAACGCTTTGGCTAACTTTCTCAAAACATTCTCACTAAAAACAGATGTTATATTATCATTATTTTGTCTTCCAGAAAGTCAACAAGTAAAATACCTTGAGCATCCCCCAAAAATTGTCGCCATGATCTTTGCTCTTGACTAGTCTTCTTTTGCTATGACTGGACTACTTCTACCTCTTGGTAGCCATTGCTTTGATTGTGCATTGTCTTCAGGATCATTTTGGTAAAGCCATGTTTCATCTCCTGTTGTAGTTCTTCAAAAGAATGTTTCAGGATCTTGATGTCACTTATTTAAAACTTTCACTGAAAGCTCTGCTCTTGTCTGCAGCTGATCTGGACATAGATTTTGACACCCATTGGGTACAAAATTTGCTCAACTTTAATTTTTCAGTCAGAATTATGTAAGCTGAACCGTTTGAGCTATTTATGGTGTTGGCTATTGTTCATGCTGTTAGTCATCAATCCTCTTCAATTAGGGCATGGACAAGATTAAACTTTTCCTTGCAAATTGATGTGGATGGTCTGCTGCTGCAGGCTTCATTTTTAACATCATCTCATTCTTTCTTAAAATGAGTTATCATTTGTAATCTGCTGATTTCTTTGGGGCATTGTCCCCATAAACTTGTCATAAAGCATCAATGATGCTTTATGTCATAAAGCTTCACCACGATTTTTTTGTTTGTTCTTACATTAATTTTCACAGAATTCATGTTGCTCTGAATGGTAGCTCTTTTCAAACTGATGTCTTATTCCTCTTAATGCCTCCGACTAGATCCTGTTCAGACCTGTTATAACAAGTTAGTACAAGTTTATTCTGGTGCAAAAAAAATGTTGAAATCCATGCAATAGCTTTTTCATAATATGAATTTTTCATGAACTTTTTGAAAACCCCCTCAAATAATGTTTCTCCAGTGTACAGCAATAGGATGCTAGGTAGGCCCCAGGGGTCTATCAAAAGATCTAGAAGAAGTTTGGCAAGTTCACAAGAAAAAGTGACAAAATTAGTTTA
>NW_012139747.1:1152797-1155304 GCF_000956105.1 Propithecus coquereli
GATGTGTCAGTGAGAACACATGATTCTCACCTTTTATATTCCAGCTTTTGCCCAAGTCACTCATTCCTCGCCCTGCCTTGACATTCAACCATCTCAAACACATTCATTTATTGACTTATTCATACACAAAACATTTATTGATAATAGCCATCCTAATAGATGTGAAGTGAGATCTTGTTGTGGTTTCGATTTGCATTTTTCTGATGGTTAGTAATGTGCAGCACCTTTTCATAGACCTGGCAGCCATTTGTACATCTTCTTTGGGGAACAGTCTACTCAAGTCCTTTGCTCATTTTCTAAACAAGTTTATTATTATTATTATTTTAATTTTGCTATTGAGTTGTAGCATATTCTTATATATTTTACATGTTAACCCCTTATCAGACAAATGGTTTGCTAATATTTTCTCCCACTTTATAGGTTACCTTTTCCTACTATTGATTATTTCCTTTTCTGTGCAGAAGATTTTTAGTTCGATGTAGCCCCACTTGTCTGTTTTTGCTTTTGTTGTTTTTGGTGTCATATCGAAGAAATCATTGCCTACGCCAATGGCAAGAAACTTTTCCCCTTCTGGGAATTTATAGTTTTAGATCTTACCTTTAACTCTTTAATCCATTTTAAGTTGATTTTTGTGTATGGTATAATAATTTCACTCTTTCGTACGTGGATATTGAGTTTCCCAGCATCATTTATTGGAGAAACTATCCTTTCCCCATTGTGTATTCTCAGCACTCTTGTCCAAGACAAGCTGACCATATGTGGATGGCTATTATCCAAAGATAATCAGTGTTGGCAAGGATCTCGAGAGATTGGAACACTTGCACACTGTCGCTGGGAATGTAAAATGGTATAGCCACTACAGAAAGCAGTATGGATGTTCCTCAAAAAATTAAAAATAGAACTACCATATGATCCAGCAATTCCCCCTTCTGGGTATTTATTTAAAAGAACTGAAATCGAGATCCCAAAAAGATACCTGCACTTCCACATTCTTGCAGCATTATTCACAATAGCCAAGATATGGAAACAACCCAAATATCCATGGACAGATAAATGGATTTTCAAAACATGTGGTATGGACATACAATGGAACATTATTCAGCATAAAAAAAAAAAAAAAGAACAGCATGGATGAACCCGGAGGACATTGTGCTGAGTGAAATAAGCCAGTCATGAAAGGCAAATACTGATTGATTTCACTAACAAAGAGGCATCTAAAATAGTCAAACTTTTAGAAACATAGAATGGTGGTTTCCAGGGGGAGGAGACAGAGGGAAATGGGGAGTTATTGCTGTATGGGTATAAAGTTTCAATTATACAAGATAAATAAGGTCTAGAGATCTGGCGTACAACATAGTACCTATAGTTAACAATATGTTAATGTGCACTTAAACTTTGTTGAAATGATAGATCTCACGTTAAGTGTTCTCACCATGAAAAACAAACAAAAAAGAGACACAAGCAAACTTTTGGAGGTGTTAGGCATGTTTATTATCTTGATGGTGGTAATAGTATCATGCCTGTATGCATATGTCTAAACTCGTCAGATTGTTACATTAACCATGTACAGGTTTTTCATATCAATTATACCTCAGTGAAGCTGTTAAAAAAAACATTTATTGAGCACTTACTATGTGTCAGACACAGTTTTTGTTACTGACCTACACATTGACCAGAGTAGACCAATGTTCCCACCCTTTTCAAGCTTACATTCTAATGAGGGATAGTAGAAAATAAGCAAGCTAAATAAGTAAAAGCATAATGTTATGGCTATATGTGTTCAGTTGTGTTAAATATATTGTGAGTAGTTAATAAAGCAGGAGAGGGGATATGAGGTATCAGGGTACCTAAGAAAACCCTTACCAAGAAGGTGACTTTTTAAGAAGACGTAATGAGTAAAGGCAGCAAGCCATAGTTACATCTATGGAAGAAGCATGTTAGGCAGAGGGAAGAGCAGATGCAAAGGCCCTGAGGTGGAAGCATCCATGATGTGATCGAAGAACAGTGAGAAGCTCAGTGTGTTCTGAGCGTGAAAGAAAGAGGAGGAGTAAGGTAAGACAAATAAAGGGGTGACGCAGTTCATACAGGGTCTCAGTGATTTATTATTAAGGACAACTGTTTTGATTCTGAATGAGATGGGAAAGATTTGTGTGGTTTTGAGTAGAGGTGTGGCATGGTCTAACTTAAATTCTAACCGGATCACTGTTGATCAGGGATACGAATCCCTAGCTAATCCAGATGAGAAGTAGTGATGGTGTGAACAGGTGATAGCAGTAAGGGTAGTAAAAAGCGATCAAAGTCTGGATATCTATTTTAATGCTAAATTCTTCAGGATTTAGTGATAGATTGGATGTGAGCTACAAGACAAAGAAGTGAGTCAGGTTGACACAAAAGCTTTTGGCCTTAATAACTGCAAAGTTGGTGTTGCCATTAACTGAGAAGGGGAACATTGCAGGTAGAGTTTAGGGCAGGGAATAATAAGAACCTTTTTTAAGCGTGCTAAGTTT
>NW_012139747.1:1155639-1176936 GCF_000956105.1 Propithecus coquereli
GAAAGCTAGGATTACAGGCATGAGCCACTGCGCCCGGCCCACCGAGGAGAGGTTTTAAGCAGGAATTTGGATGCTAACATCTAAAGCTGGGGGGCGGGCAGTGAGGAGTAGCTGCTGATATTAATCAGGAATTGTCTGCAACAGATCACGTGTGAAGGGTGAGGCTCTTTGGGATCACGCAGGGAGTGACTCTGAATAGAAAAGGGCAAAGTTCCAAGGACTGAATTCTGAGACATTATAGCATTTAGAGGTAGAGGAGGAAAGGAGAAACCAGGAAGGGAGAGTGAGAAAGAGAAGCCAGGAAGGTAAGAAGAAAAGTAGGCGAGAGTGGTGTCATGGAAGCTATATAGAAAAGAAAAAAGAAATTGTCAAGGAATACAGAACGATTAGCTGACAGGTCAAGTAAGACTTGACCATCAGGTTTAACAATGGGGAAAACAAAAGGGAACCTGGCAAACCCAAGTTTCAAAAAAGGGAAAAGAAAAAAACCGAATGGAAGGGGGTCAAAACAAGTTGGAAAGAAAAAAATTTGGGTAACAAAGAAAAAAAAAAAAAAAAAAGTTTACCGGAAAAGGGAACAAAAAAAGGAAGAAAAAGTGGAAGGAAAAAGGGACCCCCAATGGAAAAAAAATAGGGTGCTTTTTTGTGATGAGAATGACCCAGGAAAGTGGTATAAGTTGAACACCTACCTTAATCAATAATCAACAACCCCCACTCTGGCCATGGATATTAACAATAAAGTAATATCCAGTGAGGAAGTGAAGATTTCTCTTTATACCAAAATCCAAATGATCTATATTATAAAACAGGTGCACTAAATCTGCCATTTTAAAATGGCTACATCAAAATTGCCAAGTTAAAAGTCATGTAAACCCAGCTCCTTCATGTCCTTTGGCCCTTTATCCTTTCCAAATCCTTATAATCTCATAGGAATGTATTTCTTTTAAAATGCTATCTTTCCTTGAGCTTTTTGTATTTTAAATCTTAGACCTAAGTTTAGAATAAAAAGCTTCATTTCTCTTTAAAGTAATTTCAGTTACTCACAAGCCATGTTGTGGAAACATCTTGGAAGTCCAGAGGATCCTTCTTACTGTCTTGCCCCTGAAATTATGCCATGAGAGGAGCTGACTTGAGAATCACAACCTAATTATGTTTAGGTATCATATAAGACCAGATCAAAAAGGACAGTTATTTTAGGCCAGCTTCCCAAGAGGAAAAACCCAAGGAAGAGATGCTTGTGCATGTGATTTAGTGAAGATGGGCTTTCAGAAGAAACCTGTACAGGAGTGAGGGAGGTGGGGTGGGACAGGAAAGAAGCCAGGCAAAGATGTGAGCTTAACTGGTGACTAACTTCAGCCCGATCCCATGGGCTCTCTGGGGCATGAATTTCACCAGAGTTGTCTCTTTGTGGAGACAAGGGAGGTGGGCTCTTGTGTCAGCTGTTAGTCATCATCTACAGGCTGCTGCCAGTGCAGCAAGGGTGGAGGCTGGTGTCCAAGGGCAGTCGCTTCCGAGGTAAGATAGCTCTCACGCTGTCCGGGCTAATTCTCAGGAGAAGGGAGGCATCTGGGAGCTTTTTACAGCACCTAGATGTGAATGCACCTCCCCAGGAAAGGGAATCTGGTTGGGGTGGCAACAGCAACCACTGCAGTGGTCTTCAGTACCTGCCATCCAGATGTTCCTCCTAGAAAGAGTGATGCAGGTTCAAGAAGGTAAACATGGAGCTTGTGTACTGATACTTTTGTGTACCCATAAAGGAAAATGAAGGATTCTAACACCTTGATTTGTGCAAAAAATTAGTATAACAAATCCTTGTCCACTTTCCCATGAGCATCTTATTACTGATGTCCATAAAGGCTGATCAGAACCACAGTTCGCCTCTGCCTGTCCTGACGGAAGCTGCCCACGGGGAATCCCTGGGAGCCTAAGGTTCAGGAATATCCTTTCTGCTGCCTGCTGTAAGGAGAGTTCTAGTCTACTGTGCATCATGGATCACGGGCCTTAGGTGATATTCACAGCAAATTATGATGACTTTGCACTTCACATGTGTGTCTAAATTCCGTGTGGCTTTTTGTTCATGTCAGATGAAGTACTTTAATTCTGTTGATGGTTCATCCATGAGATATCCATGCAAGCTGCCTTTTATTTGTGCCTGTTAAACTTGCCTATCAGTTTTGGCATGTGTACATGACCACATACATTTATAAAACACCAAAAAACATTGCCGTAGAACAATTTTAGGAGTGGGGAGAGCACTTAGATGTCAAACAGGTTTAAATTTTGGTCCCTTACTTTATAGCTAACCTTGACCAAGTCATTTAACTTCATTGAGATTCAGTCTTCTCATCTCTAAAATGGGAATAAAACCAATCCACCTCTGCTCCCACCCCTAAAAATTTTAGTGAGGCCTCAACACTATAAGACAGAAAGTAACCTTGTACCACACCTGGATCCTTAAATCCTTGCTCTTCCTCCTCCTTCCTCCCTTCTCTCCTGTGCAGAGGTGGGTTTGTGTGTTTTCTTTTTTCAGACACCTCCTTTAAAAGATCTCATTTGCACTAAGTCCTTGTGTCAGGCTGTTGTGTTGGGATCTCTGTTTGCCATCGGTCTTTACCTTGGACCCAATTCAGCCGGTCCTCAGTACTCTCTCACCTTCTTCAAATAAGAAAAAAAAATTCACCTGTGCCAAATATGGTAAAGAAAAGCAGGACATTTTTTTGAATCTTGTGCAGTGGCATCCACAGTTTTTTCTACCCACCTATCCAGGAATTTTCTCCAAACTCCTCCTACCCCTGCAGTTCTACAAAGCCCCCTCCCAGCCCTAGTCAATGGCTCCCTTCCCCCCACCCCCAGAGTCTCTGCCTGGCCTCGATTATGCTGACATTCCAAATACTTATTAAAGTGTTTCTTTCTAACAAATGCAATTCACTAGTGATAGAAGGTCTGATTAAAAAAAAAAAAAAATCTCCCACCCTCATTTATAGTAGGAGAGCAGGCAAGTGGGAGGCAAGTTGAGTTAATACAAAACAGCATCCTTTTGCTTGGTAGAAAAACTACTTCTGCCAGTAATTTGTGAAGTGGAGCTCCTCTTACTTTTAGGGTTTAAATAATTGTGTAAATTACGTTTGGTTCATTGGAAATGTGGCTGTCATTTGCCGTCAGAAGGAAAACAAGAGAAACTCCGAATAAATGTTCATCTCCTGATCACCTGTCAGCCTCACAGGAACAAGCATCTCACAATTTGTCCCTGCCCAGGCACTCCATCTTCAAACAGAAACTGCATCTTAATTATAGCCTTTAATGGGCTGTTTCACTCCAGGATCAATATGTCTGACAAAAACCAAGCTCCGCTAAAAGCTCATTAATTCACATCTGACTAATTCAGGACTTGTGATGATTTTGGCAGGGACCAAGCTGAAGTTTACCTCTTTTAATGTGCTTACAAAGGTTTAGCTTAGCCGATTAATTAGGAAGAACAGAATGCCAGGGAAGTATTTACAGAGCCTCTATTTGCATGGAGATAACAGGCTGATGGTCGCTTTTAGACTGTTCAGCTCTTACTATTGTAGGGGACAAGACCCTTGGTCCCATAAAGGTTCACTGAAAAATCACTGACAGGAGACAGATTGATTAATTGAAGAAAAAGATGTACAAATTTATTTTAATGGGTATACGTGAGAGCTTTAAAAATGAGGACTTGGCCGGGTGTGGTGGCTCATGCCTGTAATCCCAGCTTTCTAGGAGGCCGAGGCGGGAGGATAGCTGCAGCTCAGGGGTTCGACACCAGCCTAAGCATAGTGAAACCCTGTCTCTATACCCTAGAGACAAGAAACACACACACACACACACACACACACACACAAAGACAAAAACCACAAAACCCAGCCGGGCGTTGCGGCATGCCTGTAGTCCCAGCTACCCTGGAGGCTGAGGCAGAAGGATAGCTCACAGCCCAGGACCTGAAGCTTGCGGTGACCTACAATCACTGCACTCTACCCAGGGATACTGAGTGACACTCTGTCTCAACAATAAAAAGAAAAAAAACCAAGGTAAAAACGAGGAATTAAAGATACAGGGGAAATTGTCCATTTTTATGCTTAGGTTCAACAAAGTATGGGCAGCTGTATAGAAATATGATTGCGCAAAAAGGGTATAATCTAATGCCAACAGACTGAGTGAGGAAACCCAGCAAAGCCTGTATCTAGATGATTCTTCTTGACCTCTCTAAGCATGCATTTTTTTCCTTCTGAGTGTGGGGCAGAGCCCTCCCCAGAATAGGGGTATTATGACCTACCATCAAACAAGGTAGATCAGATAATTTCTTTATGGCCAGTTTTTATGCAGAATAATTTTAGGTTTTACAGATGACTTTCAGGAAAAAGGGTCCTGGATTTTACGACCTGCATTGGGGAAGAGGGATTCTAGTTTCTATGGCTAACCTCAGAGGAAAATGACACTGAGAAGCAGGACAGGAAAAGGTCAAAGAAAAACTTTTGTTTCTAAAACCTTCATTTTGGGGTACTATTTTCTAAGCCCCAGCATTGCCCAGTATGAAACTTCCCCAAGAAGTTTCATAGTCCAGAAATTGAGTTGATGGATTTTCTATAAGCCATTGAACCAGTCTCCCAGTCCTGACAACAGGCCAGTCCAGGTAAACAGTTCTCATTTCAGGCAGTGGTATCGCAGATGGGCTTCCACCAAAGTCAGGCCTCTATACAATTTGAGCAATCAGACATTTAGTAAGAGGCATTTCTATGGAAACAAAAGAAAAGGTTAATGGTTAGTATGTTTATAACTATAAACCAAGTTTTGGGGTCCAAAGGGCAAGCAGTCAAGAAGATTTTTAGATGTTGGGCTCAACGTATCTTCAAATGAAGTGAGAACAAATAGAGGCAATCAGATTTCTTCTGGTTTGCAGTTTGTATTAAGTGTTCCAGTGAATTTTTTGAGACGTCTACAAATTAATTAGCAGGCACCAGAGCTATCATACATACAAAGTTGCTGTTATTTTTCCTTAAGTCTAAGCTGTCCAGTTTCACCTTGCAGATCTTTAAGAAAAGCACAGTTTTAATTTCTAGTGATTCGACGTCAGAAAAAATGAAAAAAAAAATTGAAAATGCTAGTTTGGAGACTTGTACCCAGAAAAGAATTTAGGATTCAGTGCAAATTATAGGTAAATAATAAAAAACTCAAAAACAATGAACAAGACTAGAATCTAATAAGTGGACTATTGTTTTCTTCTGAAACATAATTTTTCTCTCTCTAGACCGCCATTTCTGCCAAAGACAAATCATACTAGGATCAATTTATTTGCAAAAGAAATTTTAGTCTCATACTTGGCCTGATTATTTGCATAAAATGTAGTAAAAATAATTATTGGCTCTGTTAAAATTGGCTTTGCTGGAACTTTTTAATAAGGAATCTCACATTAGACTTCTGATTTTGGAAAGCCAAACCAAGGATTTGCCATCAGACTCTCTGCAATATTTGTATGAACTAGGCAAAGTTCTTTTTTCTTTTGGTCCCCAAATAACTTCAAGTCCCTGGGAGCATCAGAAAGTGACATTCTTTACTTACTTGCAGGTCAGGAAACCTTGCAAAGGAGAAGGTACCCGTCTAGTCTTTCCAAAGGAATTTTTATCAGCTCTATAAAGTCAACTTTAATTCTTCAAAGGAGTCTGGGCATATCTGAAAATATGCCATTCCAGTCAAAGCCTTGGTAAAATAACCAGTCTCCAATTGTGTCCTCTTATAAAAGAAAGAAGTCACAAATAGTTTCCAAATTCTGGACGGATTCAGTAGAGAGATAAAGATAAATGCTTCAGATTTTCCTCACAAAAATATACTTCACCAATTTATTATAAGCTATAAATAACTCAAAAGAAGGGAAAAAATGTTTTCTTGACTTCTGGAAAACAAAACAAAAAGAATCAGCAATGTTTCAAACAAAAAGAGTCGTCAACATTATTTTGGTGCTCTCTGCATTCAGTCCAATGTATTAATTTTTGTTCTGCTCGAGGTTGGGCTGGCAATCCACATGAACAGATCCACTTCTTAAAGTCCTGGAAGCTTGTTTTGTCCAGTGGCATCAATATAATCTTCGAAGTTATCAGAAACCTGTATTTAAGAGTAACTGTCAGAGTCCTTTTTATAAATTTCTTTAAGGAAGAAGCAAATTTTGGACGGTAGCCAGCTAAAAACTGCTTTTTCTGAGAACCAAGGTAAAACAATAATTGTCTATGGATAGCAAAAAGTCTTAGAATAATGATGGATAAAGATGAAATTGACAAGGAAATTTGATTATTTCTGTGGCAGATAACAGTTTAATATAATAATCATAATTATTACTGATAACATATATCAAGACATAGAATTATTAGAAATTGCATACAATTTTGAACTGTATGTTAATAACAAATTTGTCTAAACATAACCCAAAGAAAGTTACTTACCGTTTCATGCTTGGTAATGCTTCTCATGTGATTTTAACATACCAAATAAGCCTAATACATCTCTCGTGGACTACCAGGAGCCCTAATATCTAAAAAGTTAACATGAAGTCAAAAAGACTGAATTTAGAAAATTTGAGGGGAAAATTTGTCAACTATCAATGGTTTAAAATACTTGATGTCATAAAATAGAATCATAGGTCACTATAAAATAATAGTTAGCAAAAACTTTTACTCTCTGATAGAGAGGAGACTCAGTTTCTCAATCATAAGACAGCATAAGGCAAACTGAATTTGTCTTTTTCTCTCTATTTTTTAGCAGTTTATTCAAAAGTTGAGCAAAAAATTTTGTCCTATCTCTATTAATATTACATGAAAATCTTGTTCAAACCAAATTTTATCTCTGCATTTGTGTATTATTAATGCTAAAAAGTTAATTTTAATAAAACCTTATAAACATCTAACTAATCTTAATCAGTTTTACCACAGGGTAAGATTTTTATAAGCTTTTATAACTTTTTACAATTTGTATCATTTTTTCATAACTTTTTATATCTGTTTAGTTTTTTCCATTTTTTAATTATTTTAATTTAAATCAATCCTTAAAACTTCTAAACTGGGCAAAATTACTTTTTCTTTAAGAAAAACCATATTCTTATGTCTTTCCATAGCCCTTTTTTAAAAACAAAAAAATACATCCTAATTTCTCATATATTTTGCATATAAAATTATTTCTCTGATATCTAGTAGTTTTAATTACAGATATTAATTATAATGTTAACACTGAGTGAAAGGGGTGGCCTTGCAAAAATAACAGGAAAATATCTAATCCCACAATTTCCCCAGTAACAGTTAAAGATCCATCCTATGAGTCCTCTCACTAACAGGCGCCCTGCAGGAGTTCTGTTTTGCACAACTTCTGAAAGGAGCTTAATGGACAGAAAAGAGAGGAAAGAGATGTAAATCTCTCTCTTTCAAAGTTGTTTTTTGAGAATCTGCTTTTACAGAGTTCCTGAGTAAACAGCTACAGCCTCAACCGTATTTTGGGGACAGGGTCACATGTCCTGTGATAATCCCTTCTCCAAGGAAAGGCAGGAGAACCAACTCTCATATTTTGACATCCTGCTGCCACTTTTGTTATCAACCACCATTACTACTTTTTTTCTCTTCATCTCCCTTAAAATCAGCAAACCACTTGGCCTGGCTGCTGGTACCCCTTCTCTTTCTTTGGGATGCCACACCATCTCCCTGCTCTCTTCCCCCCACCCTTTTCCCCTCTCTTTCACTCTCTCATTCTCTCTATCCTTCTAAGAAGATAAAACAAACTTTTTAACTTTGATATATCTTAATTTCTGCGTGAGAAATGTTTCCCCACCCATGCTATGAACACCTAGACTTACCACCCTAATACAAAGTACCCCTTATTCTCAGTGAAAAACACCTAGGAAGTTAAACCTTGAACTGTTATTAGTTCCTAATTATTTTTTATTAGCAAATGTAAATATAGTTAGCTTTCTATATTATATTAAAATAAGATGCTGAAGTATACGAACTTAAACTTACATTTAATAATTATTTCAGTATTTTAATTTACCTAAAAATGACTCAGGCATTTTATGATTATCTGTTACTTAATTTAACATAATGTGGCTTTAAGATTTTAAATTACTGAAAAGAATCTTGAAACTATGACAAAAGTACCCTTCCTAATGTCTTCCTCAGTCATCCTGGATCCTAAGTAGCCATGTGACAACCAAGGATGGGTATGAATGCAGAGCCCACCTGGGTCCTGAATTTGTATATTAAGTGTAGAGTTTAGGACCCAGGACAAAGCTGTGGAGATAAGGTCCAACCCTTCCCAGCCTGGCCAGGAGCCACAGCTGGGTCACTGAGAATTCTGCATGTCCCCAGGCCTTACCATGGTCATTTGTTTAAAGCTTAGAATTTAATGGCTCTAAAACTTAAGCTTATAAACCAGTCAAACAATTATCAAAAATATTATAGGAGTAATACCTTTATGACTTTAAGACATCTAGCAGAAATTGCCTAAAACCTGCCTGACCAGTAGTCTCAGACAGAATGTCTAAATTAAATTCAGAAGATGTTTTATTTTATTTTACCAATAATTTTACAACTATTTTCAGCAAAGATTATTACTAAAGTCATGTGAACTTGAAAAGCATTTGGGCTAGTTACTTAATTTATGAGTGCTCTTTTTTTAAGTTAATTTGGTACCATGTGTAGACAATATATAAACTTATGTACAGATATATGCAATCTATGTAGACACAATGTATATAGATGTATACACAAAGACTTTACAGTTTTGATTTTAGAATTTTAGCCATAAAACAGGCAAAATTCACTAGTTTAAAAGGACTATTGGATTTAAACCATACCGTTGTGAATGGAAAAAGTTATATTTTATCTGGAGAAGCCCTCACTGGGTTTTAGAGAAAGTGGATAGTAAATTTACATCTCAAAGCACAAAGAGAGAGAGAATTTAAACTTTTTTTTAAGAAGAGGTTTGGGTGTGTCAGTTAGAAGAAGATTAAAAATGGATGCCAAAGTAACCTGAAATCTTAGGAATTTATTATAGGATTTTATAAGGCGACATAAAGATGAGCTTAGAGGAAGTTGAGAAACAAACCTCTAAAATAATCAGCTGAATATTGGAATGTCACATCTTGGCTTTCACAGTGAGTGCATTTCATTGCAAAGACATTTCTCTAAGTGTTTAAACCACACCCTTTCTTGTTGTGCAAAGAAATCAAAAGCTCTCTGTAGTATAGTCAGTAGCTGGTAACACTATTATCCTTGCCTAGCCAGGACACACACCAAGGTCAAATTTTCTCACAATACAGAGTAATTTCTGGTATCCCCAGAAGCCAAAGAAATCAGATAACATAACATTAAAGAGAGCAGAGTTTTATAGCACAGAGGAATCTGTGAAGACTCTTTAGACACCACAATGAAAGTAGAAGACCCCCAAAAGGAGGAGAGTGGCAGCTTTTTCTGAGTTCCTTAAGGGGTTTGAGGCATAAGAAGTCCCCTGTAGGTTTTTTCATGTGGTACCAAAGATGGCGAAGAGGAAGAAGGAGTAGGGAGGAGTAAAAGTAAATAGGAGCAGATTCTAGCTGATATTTCTGACTTTTGAACATTTATTTATTTTTTTTTTAATTAAAGGTGCCTTTAAAATTAAGCTTAACCAACGCTGTGACTTAGCCAAGGACACACGAGGTATCTCCCAAGAGGTGGAAAGCAGTTTTCACAAGATGCAGAAATGCCACAAAAACAGCTCTAAGAAAGGAAAGTTTCACTAGCAACAAATGTGATAAAACTCACATTTTTGTCCAGCCATATTCCCCAGGGTCTCAGCTTCTCAGCTGACCGGCTACACATAAAGGTCCAAAAGTGTCATATGCCTCCCACAGATGGAAGACAATAGGAAATCAATGGCTATCCAAGGAAGAGAAAAGGATCAATAATAAATTAGTACCTCAAAAATTACTAAAACAGAGGTGCTCTGTGAACAGGAATTGAACCCAGGATGTTGCAATGAAAGCACAAAGTTTTACCCACTAGGCCATAAGGAAGACTGGCCTTTGCTGTGGCTTTTACAGAGGCAGTTATTCCTACAGGGTTAGCATACAAAGGATGTTTTTCTTTGTTTTAGGTCAGATTTTTGCTCTTTAATTTTGTCAAGAGGATTCTCGAGGCTAGCCATGACACCATAATGTGTCTTCCTTTTAATTTAATTTTTCTATCAATAAAAATAAGACAATTATTTAGAATATTAGATCTCTAAAATCCATGTTTGTTTTTTTTTTTTTTAATTTAGGAGCTTTTCTTGGTGCAAGGGTCCATTTCCTGGCCACCGATAATTAGAATTTTTAATGGTGTATTTCTTCTAATAGTGACTTAATCCAATAAACCTTCTTATAGAAAGCCAGGTGGTAATTTTCCAGGTTTAGAGTGAAGAGGTGTTCCTGGAGAGAGCATAGAGGAGGCAGTCCCATGATTCTCAAGAATTCACTCTCAGAAATAGACAGAAGATAGCAAAAATGACAAGAGGATGGGACTTTTTAAGACAAAGACTCCACCAAAAGCTTGGTACATTCAGTATGAAGAGGTCAGCTGTGTATGTGTCTCAGACTCCAGTCTTTTCAGACTGGCCACCTGACCTGCTTCTGAAAAATTGCACTCCCCAGATGGTGGAGACCAAGAGGGAGTACCTCCACTTGGTTACAAGACAAGCTCTCAAGGACATAAGACAAGAGCAGAGGGGAACCTCATCTGGTTGTTATTTTGGGTACCTGCATCAAAGTCTGCAGGGCTGGCTTGAACAGTGGGCTTTTAGGGGTTCTAGGTTCGTGTTCTACCCTACAGTACTCTTCTTTACGGCAGAGTAACACAGGGAGACAAAGACAAAGGAAAACAGCAACAACAACAAAAAGACTATTTCTGAGCAAAAAGAGAACAAACGATATGAATATTCATACCACAAAGTACCAAAAAATACACCAGAATCACTGCAACCTAAGACTAGTCACACAAATCCCTTTTCTCCCATCAATCAAAACCTTGCAGAGAAGACAACAGTGATTTTTACCTTCTGCTCAACCAGATTGCAGAGAGACAGAAGCCAGAGCCTGGTTGGTAAGAGATTATTACTCTTTTTGCTGGAAGATCAGGTTCCTGGGTTCTCTTCATTGCAGTTTTCCAGAAGAAAAAGGCAGCTTTGGTGATCCTGCCGTGAATATGCCGAACTGTGGGGACCGAGGCCGTTGGCCCCATAAAGTTTTGTCCCGACCCGCGGGGTAGTCAACGCGGACCCTGGAGGAGGGAGTGGGAATTGGGAGAGGCAGGAGACACAAGAAATGGAGACAAGACAGGAGTCTGATCAAGTCTCGTTTATTGGCAGGATGGCAGAGGCTTAAATAACGCAGAAAGAGTAACAATAAAGGGGTGGTGCTTTCCGAGGCTCTGGCTTTCCGGCCAGAGGATTTCTATATAAGGAAACCCTCAGGGGCTTTCAAGGGCTACATAGTTATAATGGGTAAACAGAAACTTACAAGCTCTTCCGCAGGCTTTTGCAAGGGCTTGGTAAGCAGCTGCCGGGCCTCATGGCTCCCGACAAAGTTTCGTTGAAAAAGATCACTGACATGAAGCAGATTGATTAATTGGAGAAAAAGACATACAAATTTATTTTAACATGTATACAGGGAGCCTTCAGAATGAGGACTCATAGATACAGGAGACATTGTCCATTTTTGTGCTTAGGTTCAACAAAGTATGGGCAGCCATGTAGAAATATGATTGGATGAAAAGGTATGATCTAATGCTAACAGGCTGACTGGGGAAACCCAGCAAAGCCTGTCTATCTAGACGACTCTTCTTGTTGTCTTTGAGCATGAATTCTTTCCTACTGGGTGTGCGGCAGAGCCCTCCCTGGAATAGGGATCTTATGACATACAATCAAATAAGGCAGGTCAGATTATTTCTTTATGGCCAGTTTTTATACAGAATAATTTTAGATTTTATGGCTGGCTTTCAGAAAAAGGAATTCTGCCTTTCATGAACTGTGTTGGGGAAGAGGGATTCTAGTTTCTATGGCTATCCTCAGGGTAAAATGGGACTGAGAGGCAGGAGGACAGGAGAAGGTCAAAGAAATACTTTTGCTTCTGAGCCCTTGTTTTAGGGTACTGTTTTCTGAACCCCGTCAGTAGGCAACCCCAGTTAACCACTATTTTGTATTAGCACTCTGGACTTGGAAGCTGAGAAGTGCACTATCTCAAAAAATGTCTACAGATCCACCAAATTATACCCTCTTGTGGCCCATGCCTTCGGTACTTTGCCTCCATGTCTCCTCCCACCTCTCATTACAGCTGCAGCTGTGGTGGACATTTCCACGTGGGGTCAGACTCATCCCCACAGGCAGCATCCAATCTCTAACCAGGAATGTGAGCATCTTCCCGCCCTTTCTCTCAGCACCTCCTCTGAACCCACAGGGAGGGCAAGGTAGAAGTGTAGGGGGTTAATGCCTCCAGAGGATAATATTCCACCAGTGTGAACGGGTGGATGTATTGGTGGACACTGTAAAAGTGATTTTTTAAACTTTTCAAAAGTCCATGGCCAATAGCTGTGACCTTGATAATGTACACTATTTTGACTTTTTCTGCTTTCTTATTCTTATTCTTAGTCTCATTCTTCCTGCTTCATGTTATCACCTCCCAAATAAACTATTTGCCCTCAAGTCTCAAACTTCAGGAGAACCCACATAAAGGCACTGAGTCCTCCACACTTTTGTATGAATGTATGTACATATGTGAGATGCTTGCTCATTCCAACGTCTAATTATTCCTTAATAAATGCATTTCTTGCTTGTGCTCCTTGGGTTTAGGACTGTCTTTTGGCAATAAATAGTCAATGTCTGTCTTTGTATTTTCTCTTCTGCCCCTTTCTTGGGTTCTTACAGTCCACTCTGTAGCTCTCCACCCAGTTCTGATCTGTCCCTGCTGGTGCTGTTTCTCTGTCTCCTCCTTTTCTCCAGTGTCAGCATAAACTACCCGCCTCTGACTTTATCCCTGGCCCAGTGTTCTAAGCCTTAGAACGTAACCTCTACTAATATGGTCGATGAATCCATGACAAAGGCTTGTGTGCTTGTATATCACTCCAAGAAGGTGATAAGTATGTGGTTATCCAGGACCTTCTAAGTACCTGGGGCCTTTCTATGATCACCCAAACCATGCTTAGGTTTGAGCAAATGTAGATACGCCAACAACTCCTGCCTTCGTAAACCTTAATTGTCTCATCTTCTGGAACAACAACATCATCTTTTTCTCCTCTGAGCTCCTTGGATCTTCCTTCCTACTATATATTTTTGGTCTTCTCTTCTTCCCCTGTTTTAACTTCTTGTTCCTCATAGGGTGATCTGCAGGCTAGTAATATTTTGTAACACCTGGAAGTCTTTTTTAAATCAATGTAGAATTTCAGATCCTATACCATATCTACTGAGTTACAGAATTTACATTTTAAAAAGACCCCAAGGTGATTCATATCCACATTAACATTTGAGAAATCGTGTTGCAATTGATGGTGGTTTCTTGGGTTTCCAGACCTGTTTCTCTTTCTCACTTTCCGCATTCTCCTGGGAAATGTCTCTACCCTTGGAGTGCCAGCTACTGTCTGCTACTGACCATGACCTGTTGATTACGACAACCTGTTCCCAACTCAGATCTCTATTCCAAGCTCATGTTCATCTGTACAAACATGACGTGTGTATCTGGAAATCTTGCAGATGAACCCACCTCAAGATACAGAAGTGTGGTTACTTCAGCGAGGCTATTGCTAAATGCCTATCTTTCAAAAGAATATTAACAGGAGTGAAGCTGTTGCCAATGGCCTAACCTGGATACTGATATCAATGGGGACCAGTTTAAAACTGGTTCAAGTAGTTACTGGTTGCTATATTCAAAGAACAATTAATCCTGTCCATTCTTGAATTTGGAGTCTAGTAACTTTGTATTCTCCTAATTTAATAACTTTCTTAACTCTTAGTCCCACCAAAAAATATAACCTTGTAGTAGATACTGTGGTATTAATACTTGTTCAGCTCCCCTATTCAGGGTCAACACAGCCAACCCCCTACTGCTGGGGATATCTGCAGCTGTACCCCTTACTAGGAATTGTCCTGGACTGTAGGAAATTCATTTGTTCAAAGGTATGCCCCTTCCCAGGGGGCAGTCTGGGGCCAATGATGGGCTGATATGGGGATATAGAGACCTGGCCTGCTTATCTCAATTAGGGTCAGTTCTGAAGGGCTCATTCTAGCTTCAAAGCTTCAGTAGAACCAGCTGAGGCCTCAGTTGCAACCACACTGTGGATTGGATTCTCTTTCTACCCAGAACTGGCTCCCTCACTTCCCTAGACAGGTATCTCCTGAGAGCACTTCTCCATACAACTTCTGCAGGCATTGCTGCATCCCAGAGCCCATTTCCAGGCACGGTGCTGTTTCTGTATTACTCCTCAACTTACTGAATACACCAATATTATCCTGTTGCTCCAGTCAGATAACTTTTGACTCTCCTCCCCCCATTTTAGCCCAAGTACTAGGATAACAACATTGCATTGGTCCTTCCTCTCCATCCTTATGACCATTATCCTAGTTGAAGCCTTTATGCACCTCCCACCTGGATAACTGCAATAGCCTCCTAACTTGTTTTCTCACCACAAACAAAATGATGTTTCTAAATTTAAAAAAATGGTCACATCATTTACAATTTTCAGTAACCTCCTATTCCCTCGACATAAAATACAAACTTCTTAAGGTACCGTATAACACCTATTTGGCTCACTCAGCACTGGACTTACTTCTCCCAGAGGAGTCATTTAGTTCTGGTGCCAAGGGTATCATATTTTCTCTGTACATAAAAGTGGCCTCTTCAATGCCAAGGATGTGTTTTTCTATCTTAGTATCCTATAAGGCTATAAGCCTTGTTCAAAGTGTGGCATCTAGTAGGAACTTGAATGAAAGTTCTCTGCAGACATCTACCCAATTCCCCTAAGTGAATCATTCCTCCCATCCTACCCATTTTAAATTCAGGAAATGAAATGATATCATTGTTTGCTTGTGTATCTAACCTGTCGCTTACCTTTGCTTCTTAAGAACACCCATTTAAACTTCAGGGCATGATGATCCATTAGGAATTTGCTGGGGTGGCTGGGCAGCCAGGATTTACAGCACTCTGCTGATGTGATTCTTTTTATACACCCTGTAAATTTTAGTTATAGCTACACTTGTCTGTGGCCAGTATGGACAAGGCTGGCTCCTTTTTGTAATTTCATAAGCACAGTAAGGTCATAAATTTCAAGCTGCCTTTTTTGCCTCTTTTTTTTTTTCTAGTAGCCTATTGCCTGAAGCAAGACAATGGACTTTCAAAGGAAATGTCAGCATTAATAGACAGCCACTGTAAATGAGCCAGGTAGTGCTGCTTCAAGGTTATTTGAAGTTCATCCCCACTTTTTAACTGAAGACCTAGGATTGAAGAATTAGAGGATTTTGTTTTTCTGTGACCAAGTGACCACACCTTTCCAAACCTGAAGGACCAGTATGCAGATACGCCTGTCCAAATGTTGGTATAATCCTTGTACCTCAGTAGTACAAGGACACTAGTCTTTAAAAGAACTGTACAAGTCACTTGACATCACATAAATTTGCTCACACTTTCTGGATGATAGTAGCTTTCTTTTACTTCACTGCTATGTATGTCTTTCCCAAGGACCCAGTGTAAGCTCACCCAAAGAATTATTCTCAAAGACTGGGATTGCTTCTATAATAAACATTGTTAAAACACTGATAGATTTGGAGAAAAACTGGGAATAAAATACAAAAAGTTCCCATACACTTCACACTCAGTTTCCCTCATTATTAACATTTTAAATGTTAGTACAAGGCCGGGCGCGGTGGCTCACGCCCGTAATCCTAGCTCTTTGGGAGGCCGAGGCGGGCGGATTGTTTGAGCTCAGGAGTTCGAAACCAGCCTGAGCAAGAGGGAGACCCCGTCTCTACTAAAAATAGAAAGAAATTAATTGGACAACAAAAAATACATAGAAAAATTAGCCGGTCATGGTGATGCATGCCTGTAGTCCCAGCTACTCGGAAAGCTGAGGCAGAAGGATCGCTTGAGCCCAGGAGTTTGAGGTTGCTGTGAGGTAGGCTAACGCCATGGCACTCTAGCCCGGGCAACACAGTGAGACTCTGTCTCAAAAAATAAATAAATAAATGTTAGTACAATGCATTTGTTACAAATAATTAACCAATATTGATAAAGTATTATTATCTAAAGTTCATAATTCATTCATATTTCCTTGGTTGTTTCTTTGTTATTGGTGGTGGTGTTTTGTTTTGTTTAGTTTCCTAACATCCTTTTCTGTTCCAGGCTCCCATCCAGGGTACCAATTTGTATCCAGTTGTCATGTCTCCTTAGGCTCCACTTGGTGGTGACAATTCCTCAGACTTCCCTTGATTTTGATGACCTGGATAGTTTTGAGGAGTACTGGTCAAGCATTTTGTAGAATATCTTCAGTTGGGATTTGCCTGAAGTTTTTCTCATGATTTGACTGGGGTTATGGACGTTTGGGAGGAAGACCACAGGGAAAAAGTGCTGTTCCCATCACATCATATCAAAAGCACAAACATTTAATATGACATCATCATTGATGTTAACCTTGATCACCTGGCTGAGGTAGTGTTTGTTAGGTTTCTTCACTGTAAAGTTACTCCTTTCTCTCCCATTCCTAGTTTGCTTCATGAGTAGTTCAGGTACCTTATAGAAGAGTATATCTAATTCCTCTCTCCTGTGCTGTAAAACATTGCTTTCATTCATTTCACTTACCCATAGTTATCATCATTCAATACATAGTTGCTATTGTTATTTAGAACTAATAGTTATCTTTTAGATCAATTAAAAATAAAAAATAAAAAGATTTTATTTTACCTCATTTATTCCTTCTTTAATGCTCTTCCATTCTTTATGTAGATTCAAAGTTCTGACCTATATCATTTGTCTCTCTTTGAAGAATTTCTTTTGATATTTCTTGCAAGAAAGGTCTATGTTGACAAATTACCTCAATATTTGTTTGTCTGAGAAAATCTTTATTTCTCCTTCACTTTTGAAGCATAATTTAACTGGGTACAAGTTTGAGGTTGGTGGTGGTGGTGTTGCTTTTTAATCCTTTAAATATTTCCTTTCACTCTTTCCTTGATTGTATGGTTTCTAAGAAGTCCAATGTAATTCTTATCCTTGTTTCTCGGTAGGTAAGATGTTTTGTTCCCCTCTGGCTTAAGATTTTTTCTTAGCTTTTGGCTTCTACGATTTGAGTATGGTATTTCTAGATATAGGGTTTTTGGTTTGTTTTGTTTGTATTTATCCTGTTTGGTGTTCTCTGAGCTTCCTGAATCTGTGGTTTAAAGTATACACTTATTTTGCAAAGTTTTTAGCCATTATTATTCTGCTCCATTCTTTCTTCTTTTTCTGGTGTTGTATTACATATATATTATACCTTTTGAGATTCTCCCGTAGTTCTTGGCTATTGTTTCTTACTTAATTCTTTTTTCTCTTCATTTTTCAGTTTTGGAATTTTCTGTTGACATATCTTCAAGGTCATTGGTTCTTACCTCAACTGTGCCGAGTGTACTGATGAGCCTATCAGAGGCATTCTGTTACTGTGTTTTTGATTTCTATCATTTCCTTTACATTCTCTGTTAGAGTTGTCTTCTCTGCTTACTTTATCTATATATATTTTTTTCATACTGCTTATTTTTCCACTAGAGCTCTTAACATACTAATCATAGTCATTTCAATTCCCCATCATATCTGATTCTGGTTCAGATGCCTGCTTTGTGTTTTCATATATATCATTTCCTTTACATTCTCTGTTAGAGTTGTCTTCTCTGTTTACTTTATCTATATATATTTTTTTCATATTGCTTATTTTTCCACTAGAGCTCTTAACATACTAATCATAGTCATTTCAATTCCCCATCATATCTGATTCTGGTTCAGATGCTTGCTTTGTGTTTTCATATATATATATATATATATATATATATATATACACACACACATATATATATAGAGAGACAGAGAGAGACAGAGAGAGACACATGCACAAACATAAATGTGTGTCTATATACATATATATGTATATGTGTACATGTATATAGACATACACACAAGCATATATAATCTTTTAGCATGCCTTATAAATTTTTATTGAAAGTATGATATCTCAGGTAATGGAAGTTGAAGTAAATAGGCCTTCCGTGGGAGATTTTATGTTAATCTGAGTAGGAGCTGTGCTGTGTTTAATGCTTGCTGCAGCTATATTGCTTTTGTCCCTTCTGTTGACTCTGGGCTTTCGTAAGTACTCCTCCTCAGAGAGAGCCTGCACCTTGCAGTGCATCTGCTGTAATCCGTTGTTATTATACTGGAGGGCTGTTGGTATCTAAGGTGTGGTGTACGGGACACATTCTATAATTTTGTGATTAAATTTCAGTCTTTTAGTGAACCTCTGTCCCTGAACTGTGACCATCACAAATGTTTCTTATCTTTTCTGCTCCCCCTTAGGTGAGACAGGAAGGCTAGAGTAGACTGGAGAGGGAGAAATGCTCTCCTTCTAGGTGGCATAAGGCTCTAATAAAGTCTATTTTCCTGGAGAATAGGCCTTTTCATGGAGACTGCTCTGGGTATATTTCACAAGCTTTACTTCCCCCTCCTCTCGTCCCAGACCATGAGGGGGTCTTTCTCAAGTCTTTATCATGAGAACTTTGTGGGGTTCTGGGAGGTAAAACCCACGAAAGTGTAGGGTCTGCCCTAAGATTATGGCCTCAGGAGTTTTTCATTCCCACACTAATCCACGCTCCGCTTTCAGCAGTTCATCAACATTCCCATATAAGTCTTCCTACCGGTTTATGTTTCCAGACACTTCCGTTGCAGGTAAATAGACTTTGGCTGTAACTCTCTGGGTTTGCCTGTCTCTCCAGAGTTGATCAAGTGGTTTGCCCTGGGACCAAAATTCTCTGCCGCTCCCAAGAAAATGCTTCGATTTTTAGTTTCTTTGGCTTTTTCTTATTCTAAGGACAGGAGTGACAACTTCTAAGGTTTTTACATATTGAAGCTAAAACTGAGCATAACAGGAGTCAAGATGCCCCAGAACAATGTAGACGTCACCTCTATGATTCTCGATTATCCAATCAGCCTCACATTAAAAATAAGCAAATAAACAATCAAACAAAACACCCTCACTCAACTCTGTGAAAACCATGTGTTAACTGAGTACCAGAGACCTTAGGATCATCCAGTAAGTATTTTCCTTGTGACTCTAGGGCATAAAATTTCTTTTGGTTATTTTTTCTAACCCTTCAGATGATGTAGAATGTATTCTCAAAACATATTAATTAAATGAGCCAATGCCCTTAGTCACCATATAATGTACAAAATCAAATACAAAGTACGAGAGAAAATTTTGGGTTCTTTATATTAAGTAATCAACAGATGATTTTGAAAGCCAAAAGGGAGATTGATCATTATTATCGTTTTCCTAAAAATGTTGCCATACCAAAGAAAAGAAATACAGAATTGCAGGGTAGGAAATGAGAACTGAAACCAACATAATTTCCTGTCTCTGGATTAAATAATACTGAGGCCAGGGATATTTTTCTCTATATATGTTAAACAGTACTGAAAACAAGAAAAAAACATAGCTACTTACTCCAGAAAATAATTCTTTCAGGAAGATAAGACTGTCAGCAACTGAAATCACTCAAATATTATGACTAATAAATAGCGTGCTTATCAAGACTCTCCTCACGATTCTCACCAGTTTTGCACAGCAATTCAAAGCTATTATGCCATAAAGTCTGCCCAGTTTTGAACAGTCTCCCACCTTCCAAAATCCGTCTTAAGATCAGCTAGCCCCAGTCCTAAAACCCTATACAAATTCTCCCTCTAATTCCCCCTACTGAGATACCACTAAGAGCCGTGAAAGCGGTATTCAACTTCACTGCAATAAGTCTAATAATCATAGCTTTGTTGATCAATGAGTGTTTTTAATGATCCTCTGGGCAATTGGTAGCTGACAAAAAGGTCTGAAAAGGGAACTGAATGTACCACTTTTGGGGATCTTTAGTATAATTTACATTGTAGAGGCTAACATAGCTCTTGTTTCTTAAAAATGATTATGCCTAGAATCTCTCTAGTAACAGGAAATTTATTAAATTTGTTTTCCTTTGTTTTCTCCTTAGACAAATCTGTCAGAAATCTCTCCCTTATTTGGCTAAGTTTCATCTCCTTTTCACATTAACCACTGGAAAGCTTTTGACGCCTTCTTGAATGATCTGTGATGATTTATGCCTTTTATGCACACTTTCCAGAAACACAAATGCAGTAATAGTTTTCCACTTGAGAAACCTGAAGAGGAAGGTAACTTATGACTGTTCTAACATATTTTAAAAATACAGATGGCTCCTTGAAGACCTTAAATTGACAACAAAACACTATTGACAAAACCTAAGGATATTTCTAGTGATGGTATTTATTATCGAAATCTAATTTCTAGTGAGAGCCATTCTAAAATATTATTTGAGATCATTGTAAATTAAGTAAGCAAGCCACAGTCAGGCACTGGTAAAAGCTGCCCCACATCTCCACTTGCTTATTTTTTGGTCACCACTTCTCAAACACACACAGCACAGAGAGCTTTGGCAATTATTTTCACGTCAAGGAATAATTATACAGTGTCACGGGATAATGTTGAAATCATTTTCTTAAACTAGGTAAATTATACTATGCCACTGATCAATAGTGTCTGCATTTCTTTCTCATTTTTATTGTGGTAACATATACATAACATGCAATTTTGTGCCTACATTTCTAAGCCTACACATACTTATTTTAAAAAAGGCCTAGCTCAAGATCTGTTGGGACAGCCAGACACTGGACTTGGCCAATGTCTGGCTGTGCTGGTCATTGTTGGGAAGCTGAACCGAAGGCAACCTGGGGAGGGACACACAGAATCACCAGTTAACTCTCCACAGACGCTACAAAGGACGCGGATTTGCATAGCCTGCCAGGTCTTAATGTGTATCACCCCACTGGCCATAGCTGAAGGCTCTTGATGCATCCACTTCCAGGCTTATGGGCAAGGCAATATTCAAAGGCATGGAAAAAGCACTAATCAAGAGGTTCTAAAACTGTGATCTGCAAAGAACTGGGCTTTCAAGGGACTATCAAAAGTGAGCATCTCTAAGACTCCTTCAAAAAATCTTCCTTAACATACATTACCT
>NW_012139747.1:1178014-1204300 GCF_000956105.1 Propithecus coquereli
TCATGTCTGAAACACTAATAAATCCCAGGACTCTACACATCCCATTCTCAGGACTGCATTGTAGTCAAATTAACAAAAATAATTTAAAAATATTTCTATTCCTTACCCAAGTGTCAAGTCAAAACCCATGTTAAGCCCTCATTTTTTAAAACACAAAACACAACACAATACTCTTTCTTCTCTTCTCTAATTCTCAGATAACACATTGCTGCACCAGAATGTCACTAAACTCTTCACCCACAAATCTGTCATGAAAACTGTCACAGATACCTTAACGACATGGGCCCTTCTCTGTCTTCTATTCCCTGTAGCACATTGCCCAATCTCCCTGGCCAAAATTGTCAGCCTGACCTATTCCTTGTGTTATCCATTTATCTATCTATCATCTGTCTATCTATCTATATCCATATCTGTAAGTCAGTTACACATCATTCCAGGACTTAGTAGCTTAAAGTGACCATTTTTATAGTCTAAAATATCTCTCCCAGGATACTTATTTATGACAAAGGGAAATACAGTAACTTTAAAATGGAAAAATGAGGAAGAAACCACCTTAGCCTCCTGACCAAGGAGATCAGCATTAGCCATAAGCCAACTTAACACGATGGACTCCCTGACACAATGCACTGGGAAAAACACCACATCATTCCGAAATGCAAAACCTCAGTCAAATTCAAACTGAGGAACATTTTATGAATAACTGTTCAGTATTTCTTCAAAAGCATCAAAATCTTGGGAAACAAGGAAAGACTGAGAAACTGTCATAGATTGGAGAAGACTAAGCAATATAAAACTAAATGCAGTGGGATCCTGATAGGATCTTGTAACAGAAAAAAAAAAAAAAAAAAACACTAGTGAAGACACTGGTGAGATTTAGGTAAGGTCTTTAGTTAAAGCCATTTTACCAATATTCATTTCCAGGTTCTGATCAATGTACTATGGTTGTGTGTCATGATTCCATAAGAGGGAGCTCAGTAAGAGGTTCATGGAAACTTTCTATACTACTTTAGCATCTTTTATGTAAATCTAAAATATTTCCAAATAAAAGTTAAAGAATGACACACAATGATATTTCTCACACTTCTGTGGGTTCCCCTGGTGACTCTTCTGTGTCTCACCTGGGTTCACGTATCCGATGGCATTTACCTGGTGGTTGGCTTGGCATTGGCTTGGCTGGGACCTGGATCACCTGGGAATCTCTCTCCACGTGGTCTTTCATCCTGGGCTGCTTCTCACTATGGTGTTCTCAAGAAATGGTTCCCAGAGGGCAAAAATATAAGCTGTAAGTCTCCAAATGCCTATCCTTGGCAGGTGTACAACATCACTTCTATCTCCATCTGTTAGTCAGAGCAAGTCCTCAGGCCAGACCAGATTCAAGTGTAGGGAGATAGACTTCACCTGTTGATAGGAGGGGTGGCAGAGTCCATCATAAAGGGTGGTGGACACAGAGAGGTGTCTAAATCCATTCACACTGCTATAACAAAATATTATAGAATGGGTGGCTTATAAATAACAAACCTTTATTTCTCACAGTTCTGGAGGCTGGAGGTCTGAGACCAAGGTGCCAGATGATTCAATGTCAATATATGAATTTTGGTTGACCACAAGCACTGAGATCATAACATGAGGCACAATCTATTGCAGTCGTTATCATACAAATCTACAATGGGTCACATTGTGTGGTACCAGGATAGACCAAGAGACTAACAAGCCCATTGGATGGCATGCCTCATCCCAGCTACAGTTACATCTCTGTTGCTTCAACTCCTGGATAGCACAGGTCTCTTCTCACCCTGAACCACCCTTCCTCATGTGAAAATACTCACGGAATAAAAAAAAATAACAATCTCACTTACACATCCCTTTGAAGAATGTGTTCTATGTGTGTGTGCTAGTGTATGTGAGGGGTTGCTTTGTGGTTTTAGGCTTGTTATAATTTGTAGCAGCAAACCTGATTTTCTCATCATCAGTTTAAATTCTACTTCTGAAACCTAAATTCTGTGTTGATTGCAACATAGATGGTTTCTGAGTGTGTGTAACGATAAGAGCTGGGGAGGATGGGGAAGGGCGGAAGGCAGTGAGAAGTCCACTATTTCACTATACTAATCACCACAATTAATTCAAAGAGTGGAATACCAAAACATTATAAAGTTAAGTGGCCCTGACCCCTCTTTTCCCTAGGATTTTGCTGTGTTATAATACAATCAGAAAAAGTTTCGCTTAAAGCCAAATCAAATGAAGGATAAAATCAACAAGTAAATAGAAATCGATAGTTTTCTATAGAGCAAGGAGGAAATGAACAAAAATTGGAAGGAAAACTCATTATCTATGTTCAGAGTAATCAGAGTTGAGAAGAAATCCTGGCATTGGTTAATTGACAAGGGTAACTAATGTGTCTCACAAACAGGGTTGTTATTCATGATTTGATACTTGATACTAGATTTGATGCTACATTCAGAGCTTCCGATTATAAGACCTAACAGAAAGCGGTATCTGTACACACTTCATTTTAACTGAATTCGGTATTCAAAGAGAAAATAAAAGTGAATTCTATCAAAGGACATGAACTCTTGGTCTATCTGAGCCTAAAAATAAGGCTAATGCCATTTTCTCCTTTTACCATATTTTCGATGCTACTTAAAAACATAATGTTTCTTACTGCCACGCAAATGGAACAACAGTTCCCACTTTGGTCTAAGTCTCCCCAAGAATTAATCTGTCAAGAGTTTTATGTACCCACGGCTGACTTCATCTGTCTTCCAAATGGAGGGTGATAAAAACTGGAATCACAGCCCATAGATCCCCAAGCAGGTTCGTGCTCTTAATTACTTGCAAAACTTTGAAATCAGGATAACCTTTCGAAGGAGAAGTATTTCTGATTTTAAATGATGTTAATATTTCTCTTGTTATCATACTTCATTTATGCCCTTAGCCAGAAAAGCTGAAAGCCTTTGATACAGAAAATGAGAAAAGCCCCCTGCTTTCATTCCAGTAGTTGAGGGGCAAGGTATAATGTCAATGCAGCTAACTGCTAATGCATCGAAAGGTTATGACAGAAATGTTTTTTTTGTTTTTTTTTTTTTTTGAGACAGAGTCTCGCTTTGTTGCCTGGGCTAGAGTGAGTGCCATGGCGTCAGCCTGGCTCACAGCAACCTCAAACTCCTGGGCTCAAGCAATTCTTCTGCCTCAGCCTCCCAAGTAGCTGGGACTACAGGCATGTGCCACCATGCCTGGCTAATTTTTTCTATATATTTTTAGTTGTTCAGATCATTTCTTTCTATTTTTTAGTAGAGACGGGGTCTCGCTCTTGCGTAGGCTGGTCTCGAACTCCTGACCTTGAGCGATCCACCAGCCTCGGCCTCCCAGAGTGCTAGGATTACAGGCTTGAGCCACCGCGCCCGGCCCAGAAATGGTTTTGATAAAATAAAACACTTGATGCCTGGGTATACAGATTTTAATAGATAACATTATAAATACAGAACTTCTACAGAACAATATGTTTTTATGTTATGTAATGAGTAAAATTATAGATGTTTACTAATTATAGTTTGTGCCCAGTAAGATTTCAAATTGATCTGAATAAATAAAAGGGTCAGCACAGGACTCCTTTCTACAGAAATATTTGGGTTCCAGATACACTTTTGCATAACTTCATCTATTGCATACAATTATGCATTTATTTTTAATAAGATAGCTTTGTTGTATATATATTTGAAAATTTGACTCTTTTTCTGTAGAGTCAAGCTTTTAAGATTTGCATTATCCTCTTCTTTGGTTCCAAACTGAAATGAGATTTTTTTTTCTAAAATACCATGGGACATCTCTCCCCCTTGTGTTGAAATAAGGTTGTGTATAGTTAATCTGTGGATAGTAGTTATTCTAGGTTCAGGATAATAACCTGGTTACTATAGGGAGATAGAGACAAAATAGAATACAGAATTTTCCAGACCTCCAAAAGTTTATGTATTAAAGAAATGGCCAAGACTAACACGATAGAGAAAAAAAGCACACAAATCAGATATATAAAGGAGTACATATTAATAAAGCTATGAGAAACCAAAATGTATAGATTCCAAAAAGAAATATGTACATACACACATGCACACATACATATTAGGGGAAGAGAACTCTTGTGAAAGAAACAGGAAGAAAGGAAAAAAAGGAGGCAGGGGGAGAAGGAAGGAGGGATGGATCTCTGTGGTGTTACACAATAAAGTTTTGTTTCTCCATTGTGTCACAGACACTCTGCTCTATGCAGTCAATCATGGGTTCAGGTTCCTGCTATCTTTTGGTTCCATTCCTCTGTGAGTCCTTGAAGACATCACTATTTAACTCAATAATTAAGAAAGAGAGAGAACATGGAAGATTGTGGAGGGTGATTTCTGAGTGTCAGTTTAGGAATAGCATAGATCACTTTCACCCATATTCCACTGTCCATAACACAGTGAGTGCCAAGATAGCCAATGATCCTTGCTCTCTTGTACTCATAGCCGTGCGAAGTCACCTCTAACATTGCATGTGTCAGAAGTGATGGTATGATTTCTAGGATTGGATTATAAAAGATTTCCACTTCCATCTTAAATTTACTCTCTCGGGTCACTCACTCTGTGGAAAGCAAGCTGCCATGTTTGAGAAGCCCTGTGGAGGGACCCACATACTGGGGAACTTCTAGCCAATGGCCAGCAAGGAGCAAACAATCACCATGTGACAGAGCTTGGAATCAGATTCTCCAGCACCACATGAGCCTTGAGATGACTGCAGCCCCAGCCAATAGCGCAACCGCAACCTCATGAGAGACCCTAAGCCAGAACCACGCAGCTAAGCTGTTCTTGGATTCCTGCACCTCTGTGTGTGATAATAACTTTGTGGTAATTTAAGCTCCTAAGGTTTGGATAACTTATGACATAGCAAGAGACAAATAATGTGCATGATCTCACTTAACTGCAAGGGAGGCTGGGAAATAACATCTAGTTGTGGGTCCAGGAGAAAAGGAGATGGGGTAGTATCCACACAGCTGTCTGTACCACACCCTGGGCACGGGTTAGGATCATTGAGACATAGTACCACCCCCTGGAGAGCTTCTGTGAGCAAAACAGCCAGATAGACATCACCCAAATTCTCCATGTGTTCTTAGCCTTTTCCAGTCACTCTGCTGAACTCTGCTGATGCCACAAGTGGCCTCCGGAGACAATGCCGGCATGAGTGGTGCCTTATGGTTCCAGAGCTCAGCCTTCCTTCCTCACGGGCCAATAGTGAAGACTCCGATCTTCTCTATGGGAATCTAGGAGCACCCAGAACTCCAGACTGGGAGAAATAGTCCTGCCCTTGATGCACACCCAGATCCTTGCTCTTTCTTTTTTTTTTTTTTATTTAGTCTGCCGGCGGATAGAGTCTCACTCTGTTGCCTGGGCTGGAGTGCAGTGATGTCATCATAGCTCACTACAGCCTCCAAATCCTGGCTCAGCCTCAAATCCTCCTACCCCAGCCTCTCGAGTAGCTGGGATTATAGGAGTGCACAACCATGCCCAGATAATTTATTTTTATTTTTATTTTTATTGTAGAGACAGGGTCTTGCTATTGCCAAGGCTGGTCTCAACCTCCTGGCTTCAAGCCATCCTCCCACCTTGGCCTCCCAAAGTGTTAGGATTAAAGGCATGAGCCACCATGCCTGGCCTCAGATACTTGTTCTTAAGTACTTAATGTTTGTACTTCAAGACGTTCATCGGGTCTTTCCAAGCCAAAGATAACTCATAATAGTTTCAGGACCCCAGAACACATTATTCTCAGGCATGGAACCCTCCACTGGAGTCCTCAGAGAGAAGATGGTATGATGCTACCCACATGCTTATCACTGGATACCACATAGCTGTATAAGAGAGTGACACATATTCTGATGAGGTAACTTCTGGTGCTAGTATTTTTAAGTTAATCACTTTTCAGTCCTGCCCATATCTACAGTCTTGCCTGTGGTTCAAAACACTCTACAATTCCTCCACATACTTTCTTCAAATAATGCAAATTTTCTGTACTACATATGAAATCATTAAAATCTTTTCTGTGTCCCCCAGTGGCCTTTTCTTGTGTGATTCTGTCCTTTTTCCCTAAACTTATGGAAACCATAGTTTTTCCAAGGACCTGATATCAATTTTTCACATCTTAGTAAGAATGAGATTTACTATGTAAAAGCCTTGAGTATTCTAAAATAGTTCATCTTACTCAAGAAGTTGTGGTGGACACTGTTACTATCCCACCCTGATCCCCTTTACCAGGTAGGTGGTTGTTGGGTGCTGTGGATGCTGTGGGTGCTGTGTTTGCTGTGAATGTTGGATATTAATGGCTCTCAAATACCCCTTTCTCCAGAAAACTGGCTTCAGTAGACAGGAGCCACCTCGCCTGGGAGACTACATTTTCCCATCCAAGGAATGGCCCCAGCTAATGCCTGACCAATATGGATGTATAAAATCTGTCCCCTTTGACTCAAGAAGGGATAACTCTGTGGTCCCGGTCACAATCCAGAACCCCCTGTGAGATCAAATTGAAGCTAGACTTCAGCTGAATCACTTCCCTGTCCAGCTTCTTCCTTTGCTCTCTCCTGCTTCCCCCATACTCTAAGAGGGTTCTCCCTCAATAAATCCATTGCATAAAAGTCACATCTCTGTCTCTGCTTCTAGGAAACCAGACATAAGGCAGGGCTTTTAGATATTACTGAACAGAAAACCTGAGCCAAGGAAAGAGTCAACAGCTTTTCTGGCCTCTGGAAATCATACTGAAAATGATCCCCATTGTGTCTATACAGTAAACTAGCTCTGAATATTGAGATAATTGTCATCACCTACCATTAAGGAAAATAAACCAACAACAAAAAAAATGTTACCACCAAACAATGTGGGTCTCCCCTTCCATTGGTGAGACACTCCTTGATCAACTAAACATAAAGAGGGTTGCCAAGTGGAAATAGAGAATTTAAAAGAAGGACACCCAGGCCCACCCTTATCATTTTATAACATGGGGATTTTGACTTCACTAAGTCTGTTTCCATTTTGGTAAAATCAGAACACAAATGCTTTGTTACCTATCTTTTGTTACTGAGGCCAAAATATATAATATAGGTGAGTTGTTGTATGTGTATCACTAGTTTAATAGCAAGAGTTGAATTAATAATATAGCGTTTGTCCTTTACCATGAAGGACTTGTAATTTCCCTGATAGCATTTTTAGAAGCTCATATTTTATTCTTCATTCGTTGTGGAGGTTTCCTTCAGAGTAAGGGTTTAAGACTGTCTTCAATTACAGGAAAAAAATTTATAAACAAAGCATGACTAAAAGCTAAAGTGACTTAAAAAAATGTTTACCCCAGAACTTTACCATATTAATGCATATTCTACCTATAGAGAACTATACACATATTTTAGTGAGCTGCCAACCTTCAACATCTTTGAAAATTTCATCTTTCAGAGTGGAATTCTCAGCTAAGACCTAGTCTTTCCATAACATTCATTGAGATCCTATTACATGTCTGAAGCTGTGCTGGGCTAGGCATATTTTTTAACAAATATCTTTGTTTTTGATTAGTATTTATCAACTGAGAGTGAATTTTATTTTTCTGTGAAATCTAACAGACACAAGGAACCAAACCTATTAAAAAAGTTTAGAACCAGAGGTGGGTGATTACATTGTGTACCCAAAAACAAGTTTGTGATTAGAATACAATGAAACTGATTTTCCCAACAGGGAAATTTCCCAACTGGTAAATTTACTCCAAAATCAATTCCAGACTAAAGGAAAACTAACATTTATAGAATACCTGATATGTTCCAATAGTCGTATTTTCTGAACATCATTCTAGGGAATTCTCTAAAAAGCTTACCCTCTGTACTTGTCAAGGAGACTCTGCGATTTTTGTAGACCATTTTGCTAGGATGTGGCAGAGGCAGATCTGATCTCATGTCCTTCTGATGCCAAAGTCAAAGATCATGTTATTTCAATTACAATAGTTGCATATTCCTAGGGGTTTTAAATGTTTTATGGACAATGGCAATAAAATGTAAATATTTACATAACTTCCCCAGGGAACCACTTAGAAATAAGAACACATATGGGACTAGGAAGTTTGGAATTATTTACCAAAGAACATCATTCTTCTTGATAGATGTACCTGTACTCCCATGCAATAAGAAACGCAATTTCCATTCTAACAATTGGCAGCAAATTCCAACTGAAAGATGATGAGATGAGATTTACAATGGATTACCCAAGGAAAATAACTAGACAGCAGCTCCAAGGTGATAGGATCACAAACTCTAAAGACCCTAAACCTGTGATTGTTTTCCACAATAGTGATTTGACTTGTACAATAGCCAAAGTGCTGGGCATGGTGGCTCACACCTGTAATCCCAGCTACTCAAAAGCCTGAGGTGGGAGGTGAGTGTGACCCCAGGAGTTTGAGATCAGCCTGGGAATGTAGAGAGACCCCCATCTCTAAAAAATTGATACAAAAAAATTAGCCAGGCATGGTGGTGCACACCTATAGTACCATCTACTTGGGAGTCTGAAGCAGGAGGATCACTCGAGCCCAGGAGTACGAGGCTGCAGTGAGGTATGATCATGCCACGTACTCCAGCCTGGCCCACAGAGTGAGACCCTGTCTCCAAAAAAAAAAAAAAAAGCCAAAGCTCTGCCCTGCCCAAAAGTGACATTACCCCGTAGATCCTATTTGTTATAATTCACAGTTTTCTAGAATTCAAAATCTACAGTGAATATTATGTTATTATTATTATCATTTGCTCTTTCATTGTATTGTCATTGTTGAAATCCAATTGGCCAGCCATCATGCCATGCCCTCTTCTTTTACTAGAATATTTAGGCTCAGGGTTCCTGCTGTGTGGGTTGACAGATCACATTGCTGAGGAATTATGTAGATGCTTTGGCCAAAACATCTTTAATTGACAGAACCATTACAGATACAAAGAACTCAGTCAGCTAAACAACATTAGGATCAGCCTTTGCCTTTCACTGGGACATTTTTTTCTATAGAAGATGAGTTTCATCGATCATTTCTGTCAAAGTCAGGGATGGCCATTTTGTCAACTAGACACGTTTATTTAATAAGCAGCATGGTTTTGCTTTGTAATCACCAGAGCACATAAGCACTTTCTCTAAGTCCCCTGCCCGTTTCCCCCATCTGTGTATTGTTATGCCATGTTTGTGGCTGACTCTCTAAATTAGGAAGTTCCATATTAGAAAGCATCTGAGAATAGGATCAGTGCACCATCGCAGATATCAATCAGCAAAGATCCACCAGGTGGGTTCGATCAGCAAACTCTGCTTGGCTCTGAGAATAACCGAACAAGAAGGTCACATGTCTATGCAGGCAAGGTGCTTAGAATCAAATCGGGGAGATAATAGCAAAAACCACCACTTATTACTAATGCACTACATAAATTATTACATTTAATTCTTCCAACATAACTATGAAGTGGGCATTGTTATTATACCCCCTTTACAGAATGTAGGGAATTTGCGCACATCGCATAGTTAGTAAGTGATGAATGCAGGATTTGAACACAGCTGTGTCCAACTGCAAATCTTAATTTTTATCTGTTATACTAAAATTTTAATATCAATGAAAGAAAATTTAAAAATAAATTTTGTTTAACACATTAAAAAAGAAATAATAAAAGAGATAAATACCATACCAGTACCATAGTACAAAAAGAAAATGCATTTAACACAATACCGCGTTTGTGGTATAGTGACAAGGGCTGTTGGATTTTGGGACAGTGTCTGAGCCAGACTGCAGGGAAAGAGGTAGAGGGGTCTTGAGAAGACTTTTCCTGCCTTTAACTGAAATATTAATTTACTGTCCATCACTTTTCAGTCTTCAGTTTGTACATAATTTTTTTTGTCATGAATTGAATGTTATAAATTGTCCTTTCAACATATAGCAAGTTATAGGAGCCCGAGTGCTGGCCTTTCTTAGCATGATATCCTTCCATTGACCTATCAATTGTCCTTGTTAGCTTGACTTTACTCTTTTTGACTCAAGGTTGGCCCCAATGATGGAACTGACACCTCTCAAAGGCTGAGCTAGCACTTGCTGAGCATTCCTGGGTGCCAGGTATTGTGCCAAACACTCCACAAGCACCGTCCCAGTGAATTCTCTGGGTGGACCGTTGTCTTTATTTTCCACATATAAAATGTAAAGGAAGAAATACCTCTTTAGCCCTTAGAAGATTAATAAAAAACTTTCCTCCCAAAGTTCTTTTTCCTTACATATCATGAATCTATCTTTCCTCTTGCCTTTGAAATGAGCTAGGAATGCTGCATTTAGGGTGCTGGAAAGAGATAATATACTCAGATTCTTACATGAGTCAGTTCATTTCCTGCCGGTCCACTCCATTTTCTAGGGAAAGACTTGATCATTCTCTTTTCCCAGTTACACAGTGACCAGCCCATGTGTTGACTTGAGACAAAGCAAGGAAAAATCTTGCCATGTCTTGTTTTTCTCTGGTTTCAATTCCCCTTAGGTGAATTAGATGGTAGTTATGAAGAACCAAACATTGCTTTCACAAACTTTAGTAAAATTGCCTTATGAGTTTTAGGAGGTGTGACTATGTCTTACTAATTTTTACACCCCTGGCTAAATTTTTTTTTTTTTTTAAGAGGGTCTCACTCTGCTGCCGAGGCTGGAGTACAGTGGTGTGATCATAGCTCATTGTAGCCTCAAACTCCAGGGCTCAAGCAATCTTCCTGCTTCAGCCTCCCAAGTACCTGGGACTACAGGTGCGTACCACCATGCCTGGCTAAATTTTTTATTTTTTGTAGAGATGGGGTCTCACTGTTGTTGCTCAAGCTGGTCTCAAACTCCTAGCCTCAAGCAATCCTCCAGTGTCAGCTTCCCAGAGTGCTGGGATTGCAGATGTGAGCCACCATGCCTGGCCCCTAACTCCATATTTAAAGTCTGGCATATTATCCATTTACCATAAATAACTATGGTATGAACCTGTTTCTATAAAACTTCCACTATGTGATTTGAGTGTTTAAAATTATTTAACATGGAAAAGGACATTTATTGGATAGTGAAAGATAAAGCTTAAAGAAAATGATTATCACAAAAATCAGGGGATCAGTTACCATTAAGGGGAGGGAGAAACTCCCATTGACAAGGGACACACAGGGGTTTTTTGAGGTGCTGGGAACATTTTCTTTCTTGCTTTGTGTGGTAGGTACACAAATGTTCAGTTGTCAAAGAGTCTTTAAATTTTTGCAAGAACTTTTCTGTATTCTTTATAAAGCTGATGAAGCAAACAGAAAAAGTATTTGCACAATTTGAGGAAAATTATAAACCAAACATTTGTGTAACCACTAAACAACTTGTGGCACCACCAAGCTAAGATGAAAAAGGAAAAAATAATGACTCAAAATGCCCCTAGACAAAGTAATAATCTGACTTAAACTCCAAAATCCATGCAAGTGACACTTTCTCATGAGGATAGGAAAGGAAGGGCCATTGTAAATATGGAGAAAGGGTACATTGGAGAACATGAAGTAGTTCTTGGCCCATAGGTTTGAGGAGCAGATATTCTGTCTATGTCAAAGATGGAGAGACATGTTCTCCTCTCATAAAGATGGCTGCTCTCTTTTCATAATGGAAGAAAGATAAGTGGAAGTCAGATTTTGAGGGGGGATTTTGGCTAGTGGTGTTGTTGATAAACCTGATGATTATAGGTAAAAAATCATAGATCTCCCAGATTAAGATTATGATGCTTGAATAAAGCTGTAGTATTACTTAAATAAAGGAAAAGACAGGAAGCTAAATCTTGGCAAGTGGGGCCATAGAAGAGTCATTGATATATCAATCATCTTAAAAGGTTACTACATTTATAAATCAAAAATGATATCTCACCATACATGGTGGGTTGCTGATAGGTATTACAAAATGACATCGATTAACTGTGGTGGCTTGACATTTGTTTCCTTGTTCTTCTGTATGAATTATTTTATGTGACAGATTGTGTTTGTGAAGGTCTGAGCTTTAGAATGGATCAAAGTAAACAGCTGTCCTGCAGGAATAAAATACCTACCCCTATTTGCTGAATGGCTCCTTCTTGGAAAGTGACGCTTCTGAATGGAATAGTTCTCTACTTGGAAAGCTAAGAGTTAAACACTTTTTCACCAGGGGATCAAAACCCATGGTTGGGGATATTACTATCCCTTATATAGAATTTGTTCCATTTTCCCATGTTTAAATTCAGAAGACCAATGGAATGGAAACATAGAATTAACCTGATTGCAGTAAAAAAGCATTCTGGAGTGAAAACCTCTCATTCTCCTGGTCTGTCTTAATGGGGAATCAAATGTGATTTGTGTTGTGTGGAGATGATTACTGATCAGTAATTATTCTAAAATAATCTCTTTTCAAATCCTTTGCATGGCAATCAAGGAAGAATGTGAGAGGTTAGGCATTACATTACCAGGGTTATCAGCAGCATATAATTTCTTAATTACACATAAAAACGAATAGCAAATACCTACCGAAGGAGTTCCTGAATTTTCTTTGTGAAATGAAGTCTGTAGTACATGTGGGCATCTGAGCCTTATTAGAGAAAATGTGGTTAAAAAGACATGAGGAAAGATTCTTTCTTCTCTCTAGTAACTGTGTGACTGAACCTCAGTTTTCTCATGTCTAATATGGGAATAATGATACTTACTTTCTTCTCAGGGTGGTTGTGTGGGTTGCACTATGTAATATCACAAGCTGCTTATTGTGGTGCCTGGTATGTAATACAAGATACTCAACAAATGGTAGCTTTTATTATGGCTGTTATTATTATATTTAATTTTATTACTAATACTATTACTTCTTGTATGACTACATCTGGCTAAAGCCATACCTAATTCAGATAGAAATAAATTTAATTGAGATGAATGTCACTTGGATATTTCGTTTTATAATTAAACCATTGACACAGAGAAGAAAACTAACATGTGCCATTGAGGTAAGTATTTTAAAGACTGTTGGAGGAGAGAGGGTCTATCATAACCTTTTTCTAAGAGGATCTTTTATTTGACCTGTGATAAATTATTGCTCAGTTTCCTTTAGAGTGGCATGTGCTATTTGAATGTGGCAACCAGCTTAAAATGAATTAACATATTTACTCACACATCCCAATCCTACATCCTCTAATTTTTTGGGGAAAATATGTACATTTTTTGATCTATTATGAAGGCTTGTCAAGAGCAGATGATGTGCTGTGAATTGTTACTATTTGTGTCAATTTCTTCTCAAAGGAAAAAGAATATTTTAACATTCTGCATCCTTCCATAATTGTGACCAAGCTAGCCAATTTGTTGACAGAGATGTTAAGCTCTCAGCTACTTGAGTAGCAGGTGGCATGCATCTCCAGGTTTGGAGTCACATTTATGACCAGTGACAAACCAGAACAATTCATTTACATGTTCTGATCTGTATGTTTGATTGGAGGTGTTGAGGAATCTAATTTAAAAAGACGTTTTGTATAATGAGGATGACACTGTCTAGAACACATTTTTAGCTAGGTCTCCGCATGCCCTCTCCTACTTTTGCAAACCTGCATGGAAACTAGCACGGACAAATTGTTTTCTGTTTGGAATTCTATCTTCAGGATATGTGAATCTGTCTTTTGTCTCCCATAGTAAACACCCAGGGTTTGATGCCTACCAAGTCACCATAAAGGTGACACCATTTATGATTTGCAAAAGCACCCAAGCCATTTTTCCTCCACTGGGAGGGTACCTTCGTATTTCAGAATAGCTTGTAATGACGTGTGGCTATAAGAAATTACAAATAGAGCAAACATGAGATCAGGATATGATAGTGTCATCAACAACAATATTAATGATTAATTAAAGATTTCTTTTGGAAAAACTAGTTAAGCCCTGAAACATTGTCTGCACCACGGCTTTTGGCAACCAGAAAGTCATTCTTCAAAAGTAACAGCAGACTGTATGTAACTCTGAAAACATTGAATGTTAATTAATATCATTAATATTAGAAAAATAAGTGGGCATTAAGCAACATGTAAGAGAAAACCATGCTTAGAAAAATTGGATTTCAACTGGTTCAATAAAACACATTATGGTACAGATATTTTACATAAATATAAATTAACAAGAGTATTGTTTAGAAACACCGAACTCAAGTTCCAATTATTAGAAAACTTAGCTCCTGAGGAATGACAACTTACTGGCACATTTATGCCTTCAGGGTGAAGAAACAATTTACATTTTGCCGTCTACTCCATATGTACATTGCAATTATGGTTTAAATCAGAAAGTGATGTTTTGGTGGCTTCAAACACATGGAACTGGATAAGGAAAATAGCTATTTGTGAAACAACTAACTATTGCACATTTATACCATCCCAAGTTTCTGCAGCTCTCCTATACCTGGAAGAGAGGAAGTCGTTTTGGATTTAGGCACCTCATAACTTCTACTCAAAGTGGAAGCTCAAACCCTTTGAGAACATTTTTCAGTAGCATTGGGAAAGCCATTTGTTCATTTATTCCAGAGGCAGGAAACTGTCTCATCTTTTTTCTTTCAATTTTCTCCTATTTCTACATCGTCTTTGTGTAGGCCAAGGTCAAAATAAAGGACACAGTAATCCTCTGTATCTATTTTAACTCCACAAATTGAAAGTAGTTTGAAGATGTATTGTTTCTGAGTGTTACAAAAGAACTGTGTCATGAGCACTCTCTCTCGTATCTACTGAGGGAGAAAGTTGAATGCATTAGTCCTTGGTGCAAAATGAGTAGGCACAATGACTCCGATGCCCGCAGTATAATGTCTGTCTTTCCCTTCTAGATCAAATCAAGGGTGATTGCAAAACTTCATTGTTTCGTCTTTTGGCAAGGTCCTCAGTGCTGTGAGTAAACAGGAAGCTGTGTCCACTTTTGGAGCGATCTTGTTAAATTGGTTTTGTCTGATACGTTTTGTCAGGGGCAGGTTTTTCCTCTGTGATATCATTCGGGCTACAAACCCTCAACAGGGATTGATTCACAGTGACAGGTGTGGGTTGTTGTTACGTGTAAGACAGCACACATACATATCTGGCCATGATTCCTTAAACCTTTGGAAGAGTGTTCACAGCGCTACGTATGACCTAGAAGAAGGGCATTTGTGTTGTGGTACATTATGTGCTTTCTCATTTCACAGAGAGTTCATACTCTTGCTATTAGAGCAGTGATGAGATTGCATTTTCCTATTCTGTGAGATGGATAATGTATATAGATTGACCACAGAAAATTTCATTTCTGACTTGTGATCTACCATTTGTACCTTCCATATTCTTTCTCTTTGTTTTACTTTTCATCTTCTTTTGGCTACAATAAATCCAATTTCCATCTATAATATCCCCTTGACTTTATTTGAGTTTATGTTTTTTAAGTGGTCCCTTTACCAATCCAAGGTAGCAGCCCTGATGAGGGCAGCAAGGGAGAAGAGGAGGAGAGAAGAGGTGAAAAGCATGCAGCCTTTGGGGCACTCAGACCCGGATCAAACTGCAGCCTTGTACTTATGACCTGTGCAACCTTGGGCAACTGACTTGATCAGCAGGTGTCTTCCATATGAATCTGGGGACAATAATGCCTACCTCCTCACAAACTCCAAAGAGGGAAGGACTGTGAAAACTCAACTCACTCACTGTTTGATTCAATGAGCATACTTAATTATTCTCCATTTTGTCCCTTTCTTTTTTCTCCTTCCCTGGTACCACTGCTGTCTTCAGCTCCAAGGCTGGATTCCAGAAGCAACGCCTTACTTCCTGCTTCAGCTTAGAAACATTGCCATCCTTTAGTTACTTAGAGATTGTCTTTTACACCCATATGATAATCTGTGTTCTCAGAGGGCCTAAGAGGAGAAATGAGAGAAGTGCGGGAATAGGATGAACTCATCACTCCCTGTTTGTTGTTCCATGGTGAAAAGCAAATAGTTTTACACATCAGAGGTTGCCATTTGCTTCTAGCACACACAAAAAAGCTGCCATTAATAGTGCTATTACAATTGCCTGCAGCGCCACTACTATATTTAGAATTTCATGGCAGATTACTTTGTGCCAGACATTGTACCCAGCACTTCATATAGAAGCAAAGCTGAAGCAAGAGTCCAACTCCCCCACTGAGGCAACGTGCTCAAAACCTTCATTGCTGGTGGATCTCATTCTTCCTTCACCATTATCTCCTCCATTGTAGACATAAAAAAATGAAAGCTGAGTTCAGGACCACAAGAAGGTAGAGGAAAGTCTGTAATGTTTTTATTGATGCATGAGGAGGCATGAACAGAGATGTTTCTGATCAGAGCAATAGATGGTGACTATAGATTGGGAGGTAGGTGAACTGTGGTCCTTGGAAGAAAAGAATTCACCTAAGCCAACAAGTCTCAGGCATTGCTCCAAACTTGAGGCTTCTCACTCACTCTCAGATGTTCCTACTGCACTGTGCCATCAAGTCAACATCACTGGAGGGTCTCTGGGCCAGACGTGTGGCAGAGGAGAGCCCAAGATGGGTTCCTGAATGATTTGGTCTCAAAGGTGGGGGTGAGGGGAGTGCATAGTTCAGCTCACTATTGCCATTAGTACCCTGGGAATATTATGGGTTAACTAAAACTCTAGGGTATAGTGAGTACTGTCAATGAGCAAAAAAGTGAGATCAGACATGCTGTCATGGATGTGGAGAGATAGGAACACTCTTACATTGCTGGTGGGACTGCAAACTAGTACAACCTCTGTAGAAAGCATTTGGAGATACCTCAAAGAACTAAAAATGGAAATACCATTTGATCCAGCAATCCCACTACTGGGCATCTACCCAAAGGAAAAAAAGACATTCTATAATAAAGACATCTGCACTCGAATGTTTATGGCAGCACAATTCACACTTGCAAAGACGTGGCAACAACCCAGGTGCCCATCAATATGAGTGGATTAATAAAATGTGGTATATGTATACCATGGAGTACTATGCAAATACAAAAAACAATGGTGAATTAGCACCTCTTATATTATCCTGGATAGAGCTGCAGCCCATCCTTCGAAGTGAGATATCACAAGGATGGAAAAAAAAGCACCACATGTACTCACCATCAAATTGGTACCAACTGATCAATGCTAAGGTATTCACTTGGAAATAATATTCATTGGGTGCTGGTCTGGTGGGAGGAGGGGGTGGGGGTGGATAAACTCACAACTAATGGGCGTGGAGTGTACTGTATGGGGGAAGGGCATGCTTGTAGCTCTGGCTTGGGTGAGGCAAAGGCATTCTATGTAACCAAAATGTTTGTACCCCCATAATATTCTGAAATTTAAAAAAAAATAAAACGTAAAATCAAAAAAAAAAAAAAAGAGAAAGAAGTGTTCAGTTTTGCAAATAGCAAACTTACAGGCAACTTTTTGACATATGACATTTGAGAACTGCTTGTGTCCTTTCTGTTTGTTTATTTTTTTGGAATTGCAAAATCTGTTTTTATTTTTAAATTGTATAATTTGACACTGTAAAAAGAGAAGTGAATGCTAAAATCTCTTAGCCTTGCAGCTTGAGGTTTTTAGCAAACTGACTCATCAGGGGAGTTAGACCTGTGGCTAACACAAACACACACATATATGCATATATACACAAACACACACTCAATACACACACACTCGAGGAGGACCAGCTAGAGTGACTTTCAGCTCAGAAATACCATGCTTTGTTTAAAGTCATCAAAGCTATATTTCAGATGTTGACTATCCCCACACAAGAAATGCTTCAAAGGCAAAATGTGGGGGAAATAAAGCTTTGCTGTTGGGGTGCTGAGCCTTTTGCCCATAGCAGCAGCTCTGAAGACAGAATTTCGCTATCTTCCCTCCTTAATTGATTCCTAGGTTGCTCTGCTCACAGGCAGGACATAAGGAAGAGAGTAGGCCACTAAATCCTCCAAGGAGGTCAGATCTTCACTATGTTAGTGCCTGGAAACTGGAGTTAATATATCTATCTGTTCACTGCTATATCCCATTTTAGACACAGTGCCTACCATGTTGTAAGAACTCAATAAATATTTGTAGACTGAATGATGGAATGGATGAATGGCAAGCAATTCAGGTAATTCAGTCCCAAGATGGTTATCCCAGAGAAACAGCACAAATCAAGTTGTGAAAATTTCCACCTTCCCTTATTCTATGTAGACACAACCTCAATTTCTGCCAAGGCCCTAAGGATAATTACAATGATCATTCATGTCTCCATGTGGAAAGAAGCTATAACATTCATACTTGCCCAAGGTGCAGTCTCACACAAACTTCGTTTTGGAAATGTCGATATGGAAAATCAGTAGCTCCAGTACAAGGCTAATGAGACCAATATGAATTATAGGTAAAGTTGAAGCCATGGAAAGTAAGACATTTTTTCCATCATGATGGAGCAAAAACGACTAGTGGAAGGCCACGCGTGCAATCACATTCCATGCCAAGCAACACTTAGCACCACACTTTGTTAGAAAGGGCCTTCCCCTCTTTCTTTGTTGATTAATTTCATTACTTGGCTTTAGAATAAATAGACTGTGAGTGCAAATTATGTACATGATATTATAATAAATGGTATGGGTGATAGATAAGACATAAGGCACTTTCTACCCATAAGAACTGCACAGTCAGTTGGGGACACAAACATGTGCACTCAAATCTACACATGAGCATCCGGAGGTGCCCATACTAATTAGGGAGAGGCCTAATAACTAAGATTCTCATGTATGCAAGTAAAGAGTAAAGAGCCAGGATGGGGGGTAGAGGGCGATTGGAGAGGTGGAAAGTATATTATATTAATAAGAAAAAGATTCAAGTTGAGGTAGAATGTATATGGGTATCTGTGGGGTCAAGTCAGTCAAGAATCACGAGGTAGAGTCGTGGATCATCCACGGTGATGTGGTACCTAGAGAGACTGAGAGTCGTGAAATTTTTAAGTAAAATAAAAGGAGCACTGGTTTTAGAGTCTCATGGAATGTGCATTGGAACACCAGCTCTGCCACCTACCAAGCAACTAAATTTGAGCCAAAGCTGTGAGCCTCAATTTACCAATCTGTTAATACTTTTTATCAGGATCTATTTCAGAGGGATCTTCAAAGAAGCTAATGTGGCAGCACATAAAGCAAAAAACACTTTGCCAGCACATGGGGTGTAGAGAAAGTCTTATCATGCTCTGGTGCCTGAATGAAGCTTAGAAATGGATATCAAAACGAGAGCACAGGGCCACAGTCTGGGTGGTGAGGAGTCTGCAGGTTTGTCCAAACGAGTCTTGATGAGGTTGAGTCAATGAGGCTACCCATCTCCAAGACTGCTGTTTGAAAGATAATCAGGAAGCCAGATAATCCTAACACCTATTGTTGTCCTGTTTCAGCCCGTCTGTGCAACATAATGTGTTTAGCTTCCATTTGAATAGTCAGTTAACTGGCTCAGGAAATCTGCTCAGAAAAACCTGCTCTGAAAAACCAAATCAGATAATTCAGGCCTTGCTATTTTTATTTTTACACCAATTCAATTTGGCAGGAGACATTGAGGAAAGTAAGCAATAACTGCCAAATGTCCACTTAGCTTAGTGGAAATATACACACAAATCTTAGCTCTGAATAAGAGCTGTATCTGGGAGGAGGGAGATTGTTAAAAGATGATGGAGTTTCTGGAAGAAGAGGCAGGGGGTCTCTCAGGTTGTCTTATTCTTGGAGAGTTTTCATTATGCACAGTCAGAAAAATGTGTCCATCTGTCTGTGCTTCCTAATTAAGTCACTACTGCTATTATCTGCAAAAACCTCCCTGGATTCAGTTCCACCTCTGCCTCTTAAGCGACTTTAGAACTTGGCTCACACTCTTTACTGTCTAATAGTAATGATAACAACATCTGCCAAGCAAGGCATTTTATTTTACATTTTACGAAGCATTTTCACTTAATTATTCATTTGAGGCCCCTTAGAATCATGAGTGGTTGTCATTGTTATTTTCACTTTACAAATGAGGAAAGAAATTTACAAGCGATGGAGGAAAATGGGAAAGGGAAAAAAATTAAGTCAAGGCTGGAAATAGAAGGGCAGGGTCCTAGAACTAAAAGAGACCATGGGAAATAAGACTGTGCAACGGAGGGTTGTATGTCAGTGACCACCAGTTGTTGGTAGGTTCTGAGGTTGGGGTTTTCTCCTTATTTCTTGAGAGCCCACAATCAAAGTTCCAAGTCTTCATACATGCTTGAATTGGCTAGTAAGTGGCCAAGTCTTGGGTCCTACATCATACCATCTCTCTGCTCCACCATGCCTGGAATCTTAACCCCCTTATCTAAAAGCAAGATCCATCTTTACCAAAGCATGCCCTTGAGTGTAAGAGAGGCAAAGGGATATGGTAGTGCATGAGAGAAAATCCTAATTGTAGAGAAAATTTTTACAAAGAAGAAAAACAAGAGCAGGAAGTAGTGATGAGAGCAAAAGAATAAAATGCCAGGCACTCGTCGGATGAAAATCTATTGCTACCTAAATGCACATTCCATGAACAAATGTGTCCTGATGCATGCTCTCGTCCTTAACAACTCTATGTCCATCCACATGGACTTGTTACTTGAGATCCTTTCTTCTACTATCTTCGAAATATTTAAGAAACTAATTATCCTTCTATACACACCAAGGACAGATGGGTTCTGGGAAAGTGCTGACTGAGCATAAGAGGAAGTATGTAAATAGTAACCTGATGCTGCCACTATTTCATTTGCTTTGTATTAGTATTCACGGGATATATTTATTTTTTTAAGTCCCTGTTTCTCACTCAATGTTTAAACAGATAAGTTTTGTGTTCCTCTGAATCCTCACTTCATCTTTGCCCTCTTCTGCCTTTTAGTTACACGATAAAATCTCCAACAAATAGGGGAATCTATCCTGCAACTCTTTACGACAGAGTTGGTTTGTGTCTTCACATACAAAGTCAGAAACACAACCCACAGTAGTCCTTTTTGAATATTCCATCTCAAAGCACCTCAACACAAATGGCCCATCGGCTTTCCTTCTTCCCGCCATCCTTCCCTCTCCACTCTCATCTTCCCCCCTGAATTCTACATCCCTCTTCCAAAGTCTCTGCCACATCTTTTTAATCCGAAATAGCCCAGAGGTGGCTGTTAACTTGTGCAACCAAAGGAGCCCTCCTAGTATGACATGAGGAAGACTTGGTCATCTAAGGAGGAAACACAGGAGCTTCAAAGTTCTCTGAGTTTGGGGGGATTTGGATATTCATTTTTCTCTTTATTCATTACAAAAAAATGAGAGGTGAAGACAAGATGGAGTCATTGGACATACGGTGAGACTTGGTGGAAAATGGATCCAGACCCTATGAGGAGTGAGTGGGAGGAATAGGGGTATATGAAGGCGTGAGGAGGGCTTCTTTCTAGGCTACAGTCTGGAAGCTTGACTCTAGCTGGACACTGAATTGGACAACACAACTCCACCGATGAATGGACAGAGAAGCCAGATGAGCAAAAACATTTTCTGCAAGAAAGAAAAGAAGGAATGAAGAGTGTAAGGGGAGCCAGAGGCTCAGTCAAGAGCAACACTGCCCCAATAAATAACCATAAATACTGGCTGCTGCTACAGTTCACTTTTATTAACCTTCATGTCATTTCAAGTCTAAACAATATCTTTACGGACTCACAATTTCTGATGTGTGGGTCTCTGCTTTCTAGCTCATACTACCATTAGACAAAGAAAATAGGGAAATTATATATATTTTTTGTCTCTCTGTGCCAATAAAAATAACTCACCTCAAAATCCTCCCTTCTTTGTTTAACTTTGGAGTGATAGAGACAAATGCTGACTTTAGAAAATAAATGGAGAGAATTAGGGGATAAGAATTCGAGAGGCGCTTAGTCTTTATTCACTGTTCATCTCCCAATTCTACCACATTACAACAAATGGATGCCTTGGAACCCTTCTTAAAATATCAGCATTAATTATTTAATGTCTTTTCTAAAATGCATGACTCTATTTTGGGCAAATAATTAAATCTTTGATCATTTATGTACTCTAGGAGGCCCAGAAGCACTCTTTCTAAATGCCAATTCTTATATAATACTGTGAGAACAAGTAAAAGAAATACAGGATTTCAGCTGCAAGTACATGCCTGGTCAGGCACAGAGTTGTGCTTTGTTTTGTTTATGTACAAAATCTTTCATATATCTTTATTCTGTTATTGGTTGATTTTTAGGATCCATTTTCCTAAAGTGGAGAAAATAAATTTAGGCAGAGAACTCGAGATTGTTGATTTTTAGCTAAGGAAGTTTCGCCTATATCATGCTGCTTTGCTACATTTTTTATTTAATTTCTTTTTTTTAATTTCAAAATATTAATAAAGGGGGTACAAGTGTTTTTATTACATGGATATCTTGTATAATGCTTAAATCAGGGCTTTTGATGTGCCCATCACCAAAACAGTGTTCATTGTACCAAATAGGTAAGTTTTTATCTCACACTCACCCTCTGACTCTTCTCCCTTCTTGGTTTCTCATGTCCTTTATACCACTTTGTGCCCGCGTGTGCTCATCTATCAGCTTCCACTTATTAGTGAGAACATAACGGTGTTTGGTTTTCCATTCCTGAGATACCTTACTTAGGATAATGGTTTCCAGCTCTATCCACGTTGCTACAAATGACATTATGTCATTCCTTTTTATGGCTAAGTGCTTTTTATGGCTTTTCCACCAACTCCTCATCACTTCTCTTCACTCATGGACACCACTTTTGATTAGGTCTCATCCTACCTCTCAGCTATGCCTCCTCTCTCTCCTTTGCGTTATTGTGTCACCTTGCCAACCTCTAATGCAGGAATTTTCCAGGGCTCCCTCCAGGACAGTTTTGCTGTTAATACTCCTTATTTGATGTCATCCAGTCCCTTTACTTTTGAATGGTTCTCAAAATTACTTCCCCAGCCCCAAATTCCCACACCCCCAATTTAGACTCATTTTTCTAACTGCATGTTCAGTATATCCACTGTGAGAGCTAAAAAGGCATCTCAAACAAAACACAGCCAAAATCAAACTTTTGATTACTCTCCCAAATCTGTATCTCCTGCAGTCTTTTCCACATCAGTAAACAGCAAGTCCATTCTTCCAGTCACTCACATCCAGCTTCTAGAGTTGTCCTTGATTTTCTCTCACTCCTCACATTGAATCCGTAGGAAAAATCTGCTATCTCAGGGGAAGGATTTATCTAGGCTCTCACCTCCTCTGCCCTTCACTGCTAGGAGGCCAGTGTGCACAAAGAACAACAGCAATAGATCTGTGGCTCCCCCTTCATTCTCCCTTTATAGTCTATGCACAAAAACCAGAGTGATTCTTTTAAAACAAAAGTCATATCATGTTCTACTCTGTCCCAAACCCTCTACTGACTCCTCAATTCGACTGAAGTAAATTCTTATGGTCATATGCATGTAGCCCTCTGTCACCTAAGTTTCCCATCACCGACTGGTCTTTCCACTGTTCCTTTAGCATGCTCCTGCCTCAGGGTCTTTGCACACACTGTTTGTGCTCTCTGAAATTTCTTCCCTCAGGAGCATGACGTATTCCTCAGGTCACATAAGCCTCTGCTCAAATGTCACCTAATCAGAGACTCCTTACCTGACACACCTCCCTAAAGTAGTACTCTTGCCCCTTCACTCTCCATCCTTTGTCTACCTTATCTGACCACACAGCCCTTATTGCTACCCACCTTGCATGTACTTCTGTTTACCTGTTTATTGTCCACCTCCTCACTGGGATGTCAAATCCCTGAAGACAGGCACTGCGAGTATTTTATTCATTGATAGATCCCCAGTGCCTAGAGCAGTGCCTGGTTCATAACAGTGAATACATAAATGAATAAATTGGCTCATTCTTACAATGAAGAAAAGCCCATGGGAAACAGGCCCAGAGGGAAATAAGAAACTCAGGCTTGGAAAAAAGATTTTCTTTGAGCCTTGCTCCTCGAATTATGGCGTTGTTTGGGAGCTTAGCTTGTTATTAATACAAATCAGATTTTCGGGACCCAGCTCAAACCTATTAGAACAGACCCTTTAGTCAAATTAGTGAAAATCAAAAGTTTATATTAATTTTTTGAGGCCTCAGTGGTGTTATGTGATCCATTTTTGTGGGCGTTGGGATGACGGGGCTGTTGCTGTGTGAGCTTCCTCTGTATTCTGGAGCAGGCTTGGACATTAACATTGAAATGGGTGGGACTTCTAGATAGGAATTCTTACAGGATTCCCTGGCCACTTCTGTGCTCATTGCAGTAAGATGCACTGCCCTAGAATCCCAGATGGGCCTCTGTCTTTCCTCAATGAGACATCCTTTCCAGTTTTAATAGGTTATATCTGAAACCAGGGCATCTTTCAATGTTGTTTGCCTCCTAGAACTTGTGACTTAAAAATGGTTGATAAATAAGAAAAATGACTTGAATCGGGGAAACTAATAAGATCAGGTATCCTGCTGTTATTCAATCTTTCACATGGGAAAGACCCTGCCCAGGAGACTCTACAAGGCCAAAATTATCACTCTCAAGATCACGGTTTCTGTCAAGAAGTGAGCTACCAATTTGAGGCCAAACAAGAGTCCATTGAGAATCACCACAGGCCCAGCCTTCCCACTGGGGTGATCCTAGAAGACAGGTACTTTGTGCCACAGAATTTAATGTTCAGATAGGCAGAAGTGAGACAAAGTGGCTGCATTTGCATTGTACTTCATTCTTCTCCCTGGTGGTCTCGTAAAGAGCATCTCCTCTCCTGGTAGCTGCTATAATTACTATATTATTATCTTGTCATTGTTCAAATTTGGTTTGCTAAATCATTCTGAACTTCCCTGACAGGCAAGGTCAGAAAATAACATTTCATACTTATTTTAGGCCAGCTTCCCTGGAAGCTGACATGGGGATTTGCATGCAAAAGATTTATTTGGGACAAATAAATCTTCTCCTTCTTACAACAAGGAGATTGAGGGAAGTAGAATAGGACAGAGAAGGAGCCCAGAAAAGATGGGGGCTCAGCTCAGGTTTGGACTGAGTCTGGTCCCACAGGGAGCCCTGGAGTATGAAGGGTGGAAGGGACTGGGTCCCACCTTGAAGCAAAAAGGCTGGTCATTTTTCCCCTCTTATCAGTCAGCTGCAGACTGAAATTACATGTAACTTCCCAGATATTTCTGGGAAGGCAGACTGGTGAGGCAACTGCTACAGATCAAGGGCAATTCTCAGGATAAGGAGGGCAATGGTGAGCTGTAAGCAACCAACACTCACGGCAGTGGGGGACAAAAGCTCCACAGGTGAAGAGTATCTTACTTTATTTTCTTTTTATTTTTTGTTATTTTTTTTAATTTCAGAATATTACAGGGTACAAACATTTTGGTTACATAAATTGCTTTTGTACCATTTGAGTCAAAGTTATAAGTGTGCCCATTACCCAGATAATGTGCATTGTACCCATTATGTATGATTTTATCCATCCCTTCCTCCCCCCTACCTGCTTGATTTCTGATGAACGTTATTTCCACATGTGCTCATAAGTGTTGATTGATTAGTTTCAATTTAATGGTGAGTACATGTGGTGTTTTCCCATTCTTATATACTTTACTTAGGGGAATGCTCTCCAGTTCCATCCAGGTGAATTCAAGAGATGCTAGTTCACCATTTTTTGTGTGTGTGTGTGTGTCTGAGTAGTACTTCGTGGGATATATGTACCACATTTTATTAATCCACTCGTGTGTTGATGGGCACTTGAGTTGTTTCCACATCTTTGCAATTGTAAATTGTGCAGCTATAAACATTCAAATGCAGGTATCTTTTTATAGAATGTCTTTTTTTCCTTTGGGTAAATACCCAGTAGTGGGATTGCTGTATCAAATGGTAGTTCCTTTTTTTCTTTTTTTTTTGACGTCTTATTGCTTTTGATCGTTAATCTATAGATAATTTATCTATGAATACAAACATATATGCCTTATTTATTTCAAGCAGTAAAATATCAAATTAATGGGGAGACAAAACCCCAAATCTAATACCCTAGAAGCTTTTCTTTTCTTTTTTTTATTTCAGGAAATTATGGGGGTACGACATTTTGGTTACATGTTATGAATTTGCCACATCCCAATCATGATTTGAGACGTGCCCTCCCCCCCCCACAACGCTCACCGCGTCCATTACTTGTGAGTTTACCCACCCCCAACCCCCTTACCCCCAAAGAATATTATTACTGTGTGAGCACCTTAGTGTTGATCAGTCAGTGCCAGTTTGATGGTGAGT
>NW_012139747.1:1207620-1210605 GCF_000956105.1 Propithecus coquereli
AGAAACCACTATTGTTAATTGGTTAAAAAAATCACTGTGCCATGTGAAACAACAAGCTTGATGCTCAATGCTTTTTTTTTTTGTCTATGAAAATACTATAAAAATATCTCAGTAGCAGCTCTACAGACCTACTGTAAATCTTCTATTGTAAGCAACATTAAAATAGAATAAAATGGTATTCAATGATGCTTAAGTCTTTCATTCATCCATCCTAGTTCCTGGTGTTACTCTCCAGAGTGACCAACCTCAAAAGACATCTGCATGTACTTCCTAAAGTGGTCTCCCTGCATAGGAGCATATTGTACACACTGTCCTCCACTTCACTTTTTCACTAAGCACTGTATCTTGGAGCGATTTCCATATTAGCACAAACATTTTTATCTCACTTTTAAAATGGTGTGGTAGTTACTCCAAAGTCCAGGGATATACCATAGTTAATTTACTTATTCCTTTGTAGATGGTTATTTTTATTGCTTCCAGATTTTTTGCTCTTACAAACAGTGATGGGGAGTGAATTTCTTTGCATATTTCTTTGGATTCGTTTATGAGAGAACATCTAGGAAAATTCTAGAAGTGGAATTTATGTTTTAAACATGACTTTTTAAAATCTGAAAGATATTGCTAAGATGAACTACAATGAGGGTGTGCCAAGCTTACCAATTTTAGACTCCTGCAAACAAAGCATGAGACTAGGGTTTTTCCACATGCTCATAGATAGTATGTATTGGCAAATTTTTAAATTTTTATCACTGTTCAACTGTTGCTGTTTTAAGAGGTGAGTATGGTTACAAGGTTATTAAATTTGTATTTTTTAAGATAAGTCAAGTTGTGTAAATCTCCATAGATTTATAGACCATTTATGTTTAATTTTGTGAAATGCTTATTCATAGTCTTCAATCAATTTAATATTGTGTTGCTGATATTTCAAAGAAAAACTTCTATTGGCCTTTTATATCATAAAAATTAACTTTTTTATGTATGACAAATATTACCAGTGTTTTTTCATCTACTTTATAGAGAGATATAATATGCATATAGGAAAATGCATTGGTATATAGTTCAATCAATTTTGGCAAATATATACACCCCTGTAACCATCACCCACATAAAGATATAGAATATTCTAGTAGTCCAGCAATTCTCTCCTCTCCTTTTCTAGTCAATCACCTCACATTTCCACAGAGACAATAACTATTCTGATTTCTAAGTATATATACTGTTTTGCATGTGTCATCTTTTTTTAAAAAATATATATGTATATATATTCAACAATGATATTTCATTTCTCAGTAGTTTGTTGCTTCTTATTTTGGAGCAGTATGTCATTGTATTTTCCTCCTGCAATCTTTTTATTTTTTTGCATGTTGATGGACATATATGTTGTTTTGTATTTTGTGCTACTGTATATTAAGCTGCTATGAACAACCCTGTATAAGTCATTTTTGCATACATTTATTTCTCCTGGATACCCACCTAAAAGTGGAATAGCTAAGCCACGGGATGGACATGTTTTTAACTTTATTGAGAATTGTCAAACTAATCTCCAGTGTGATGATATAATACCACTTTATAATCTCACTAGCAATATATGAGATTTCCAATTGCTCCTCCACATGTCAACACTGAGTACTTTCAGTCTTTATAATTTTTAATATTTTGATATGTGTGTGTAGTGTATCTCCTTATAATGTTGTGTTGCATTTCTTGGATAATTAATGACATTGATCATTTTTTCATGTGTTTCTTGGCCTTTCATCTATGTTTTGTGAAGTATCTGTTCAAGTGTTTTGCCTCTTTTAATTGGATTCACTTTATTTTAGTATCAATTTGTAGAAATTCTTTATTTATTCAAGATATGAGTTCTCTGTTATATATAAGGATTGCACATATTTTCTCCCAATCTATGATTTACATTTTTATTTTCATAATGGTGTAATTTGTGATAAGCAGATGGTTTTAATTTTGATATAATCTTATTTGTGAATGAGTTTTTCTTGTGATTAATGCTTTTTTATGTCTTTCTAATAAATCTTTGCTTATTCTTTGCCTATGATCTATTTCAAATTAATTTTTGTGTATAAAATGATATAGCAGTCAAAGATATTTTTTTTCTATATAGTTATGCAGTTTGTTCCAGCACAATTTGCTGAAAGATTTTTCCCATTAAATTGACTAGATATTTGGGTTTCATTTCTGAGCTTTTTATTTTATTCTGTGTTATACTTGTCTATTCGTATATCAAAATCACACTACATAAATTACTGTCACTTCTTAGGAAGTCTTGAAATCATGTAGTCTAATTTTTCTGCTTTTATCCTTCCTCAAATTTTTTTTATTCTAGATCTTTTATATTTCCATATGGACTTAAAATCAGCTTATCAATTTCTATAAGAAAGACTTCTAAGATTTTAACTGGGGTTGTGTTTAATCTATAGATCCAATTTGGGAGAATACATATCTTAACAACATTGAAACTTTCAGGCCCTTAACGTAGTATATCTCTCCATTTACATAGGTTTTCTTTAATTTCTTACAGCAATATTTTGTACATTTTCAGTGTAGAGGTTTTGAATGTCAATCATTAATTTGATTTTTGATGTTATGAAGTCATTGTTTTAAATTATGCTATCAGTTGAAGAAATTCTATTCCTAATTTGCTTAGAAGTTTACATATTAAGAATTGATGTAAAATTTTATCAAATGATTTTTGATATCCATTGAGATGATCATATTTTTCCTTTATTATGTCAATTTAGCACATTATATTTATGTTTTTCAAGTGCTATATCAACTTTGTATTCCTTGGATAATCCTCACTTGGTTATGGTTTACACATTGCTAAATTCAATTTATTAAAACTTCCTAAAGAATATATTGTGTCTGTTAGTGAATGATACTAGTCTGTAATTTGAGTTTTTTCTTTTTCATGCTTTGATATCAAGGTTATGCTGGCCTCATAAAATGAGAATATTACCAATAACTTGC
>NW_012139747.1:1210778-1212326 GCF_000956105.1 Propithecus coquereli
CAGCACTATGTTGAATAGAAGTGGGGATAGTGGGCATCCTTGTCTGGTTCCAGGTCTAAGTGGGAATGGTTTCAATTTTTCCCCGTTCAGAATGATATTGGCTGTGGGTTTATCATACATGGCTTTGATAATTTTAAGGTATGTCGCGTCTATGCCTATTTTGCTAAGAGTTTTTATCATAAAGGTGTGCTGGACTTTGTCAAATGCTTTTTCTTCATCAATTGAGAGAATCATATGGTCTTTGTTCTTGCTTTTATTTATGAGGTACATTGCATTTATAGATTTGCATATGTTGAATCAGCCTTGCATCTCTGGTAGTTCTACTTTTAGTTCTCCATACTACTTTCTATAGAGGTTGTACTAGTTTGCAGTCCCACCAGCAGTGTATGAGTGTTTCTATCTCTCTGCATCCATGCCAACATTTTTTGTGTGGGGACTTGGCTTTTATCAAAGAATATCTTATAATGCTCATTAGTAATTATTTATCTGTAGACTTTTTCTGAGTAATAATTCCTGCATCTAGATTCGAAACCCGTGTTTAGTTATTCCAGGCAAAAAAAGGAAACTCTTCCAGTTTTAAATATTAACACTTTTTAATTTAATTACCTTTCACTGCTTCAAATGCAATGTAAATATTAACTCATTTAATTCCCATATCAACCCAGTAATGCAAGTGCTATTGTTATTTCCATTTTATTGATGAAAAAAATCTGAGACACTAAGAGCCTAGGAAATTTTCTCAAATTACACAGCAGAGACAGACTTGAGTCTAGATTCCTTATTGTTAACTATGAGGTATCAATTGAATGACTATCACTTTGAGAGTAAGCATGGCATCATAAACCCTCACTTAATGTTTGACACATTGTGGGTGCCGATTGAACTTAAATGAAACAAATGAACAAAGAAATAATAGTGATTAAAATATAGATGCCTTATGTCTTGTATAGGTTAGCTTTCATTGCACAATAAAACATCTTAAAACTTAGTGGTTTAAAATAACAAACATTACTTTAGCTTTCAATTCTGTGGGTTGGCAATTTGAGGTAGGAACAGCTGGGCAGTTCTCTTCTTGATGGACCCATTCCTGCATTCTGTGGTCAGCTGCTGTTCTCTCTAGGCAGCTCTACCTCTTGGATGGGTTGTCTAACAGCTGGAATGATGGGGGCAAGTGGGCCAAGCCATGTGTCTCTCACCATCTAGCCAACTATCTTGGTCTTGTTCACCTAGCATCTTGGCAGGGTTCCAAGGAGAAGGATTCAAGCATGCAAGGAGTCTTGAAGCCTACAATAAATATTGTCATACCATCACTCCTACTGCATTCAACTGGCCCAAAACAGTCACAAGGCCACTTAAGATTCTAAGGATGAAATAGATGTCATGTTTTGATGAAAGGAGTTACAAAAATCATATTGCAAAGGGCCAAGGAAACTGGGAGAAGGATATAATTTGTAGTCATTTTTGCTTTTATCACAGATCTCATTCTGCATCTGTTAGTTATATATAAATATACAATATAAGCCCTTCTTTCATAGTTAGTGCTTTCTT
>NW_012139747.1:1213946-1215883 GCF_000956105.1 Propithecus coquereli
AAAAGAAATAACAAAGCTCAGAGCAGAACTAAATTAAATGGAAACAAACAAACAAAAAAAACCAATATGAAGAATCAATGAAACAAAAAGTCGGTTCTTTGAAAAGATAAATAAAATCAATAGACCTATAGCTAGATTAACCAGAAATAGAAAAGGACCAACTAAGCGCAATCAGAAATGAAAAAGGAGATATTACAACTGATACCACAAAAATACAAAATATCATCCATAAATACTACAAAAATCTCTACACACACAAACTAGAAAATATAGAGTAAATGGAAAATTCCTGGAAACACACTATCTCCCAAGCCTGAATCAGGAAGAAATAGAAATCTTGAACTGACCAATAACAAGCAGTGAGATTGAAGCAGTAATAAAAATATCCAAACAAAATAAAGCCCCAGTCCAGACAGATTCACAGCCAAATTAAATGAGACCTTAAAGAAGAACTGGTACCTATCCTATAGAAATTATTCCACAGCATCAAGAAGGAGGGAATCCTCCCTAACTCATTCTAGGAAGCCAGTATCACCTTGATATCAAAGCCAGGAAAAAACACAACAAAAAAAGGAAACTACAGACCAATATCCTTTGTAAACATAGATGCAAAAATCCTCAACAAGATACTAGCAAACTGAATTCAACAGCACATCTAAAAGATAATTCACCATGATCAAGTGGGTTTCATTGCAGGGATGCAAGGATGTTTCAACATACATAAATCAATAAGCATGATTCATCACATAAACAGAAGCAAAACAAAGACCACATAATCACTAAATGAAGAAAAAGCATTCTATAAAGCCCAGCACATTTTCATGATAAAAACCCTCAACAAACTATACATAGAAGGAAAATACCTCAAAATTATAAAATCTGTATATGACAAATCCACAACCAACATCATACTGAAAGGAGATATGTCAGAAGCATTCCTCCTAAGAACTGGAACAATACAGGGGTGCCCACTGTCACTGTTTCTATTCAACATAGTACTGGAAGTCCTAGCCAGAGCAATCAGGAAAGAGAAAGATACAATGGGTATTCAAATTGGAAAAGAGGTCAAACTATCCCTGTTCACTGACAATATGATTGTATACCTAGAAAACCCTGAAGAATCCACTGAAAGACTATTAGAATTTGTAAATAAATTAAGCAAAGTTTCAGTTACTTCTTAAAATTTTTTCCTTATCTTTTATTCCTCAATCTCAATTAGAAAAAGAAAAAAGATCACTGAAAAATAGAGAAAACACTGTTTCTTCAAAGAAACTATGAAAAAAATTATAAATCAATCATTCTAAATGATTGATTTAGATCTGCAAAGTCTTGAGCAAGATGGCTGACAATTTAAATGCTGCTTGGCATTTGCCACCATAGTGCTGTCTGTAACCAAATATTAATGCAAATATCCTGTATTCTAAGCATCATTTTTCTGAAAAGCTCATGCAAAAGCTTAGTTGTAGTGATGTGATTCAGAACTGTAGAGGGTACAAAAACGAGAAAATTTCCTTTGGAGTTCAGGTTTAAACATAGATTTTAAGGATAGATTAAAAAAGATAAACACACATTCACAACAATAACAGAAACCACAACAAAAACCAAAATGACCACAAAAAGGAAATTGCAGACAAGCCTCATGGCAGTATTCAATACTGGAATACAAGCAGGACAAAATTTTAAGGGATAGAAGATACAGCCTCAAAAATTCATACCCAGCTATTTCTTATTCACATATAATGGCTACATGCAGGCATGTTCAAGCATGCAATGTTGGCAATCGGAACAATCATAAACCCTGACTATAAAAAATATCAAGCCAATGTAGAAATAAATCCAAGTTTAAAATTCAGGAATAAGAGCAAAATCACAGTAAAAGCAAGAGTGAAGCTAATCGAATCCACTAAACTTTAAAACCAAAATCGAATGATAACCAA
>NW_012139747.1:1216590-1219394 GCF_000956105.1 Propithecus coquereli
AAAATTCAAATACAAATAAGATAACTTTTTTTAAATCTGCATGTAAAGATTTATTGAGATAGGCCTTCTTATACCCCAATGATAGAAGTATAAATGGATGCAACTTTTCTGAAATACAATTTGACAATGTATGTCAATGTACATAATCTTTTGTAACTTCAGGAGCTTCAGCCTGTAAAATACTGAAAAATGTAACTAAACATTTATGAAAAGGGATATATATCATACCATTATTTCTAGAAGTGAAAAATAGAAGTAACTTAATAGTCCAACAATAGAATACAAATGAGAGTCTATAATAAATAATCACTTCCATTTACTGAGTTCTTGTAACATGCACAACTTTGTCAAGAGATTTGCGTATGTGATCTGATTTAATCCCTGTAATGACATAGGGCAACAGGGACCACACATATTTTACTGTTTAGAGTTTGCCCATCAGAGAGATTAGGGGACAGTTTAGATTACCAATCTCATATGTGGTAAGGTTTAGATTCAGTTTGGTTCAAAAATGAATGTTCCTCAATATTATGTACTTCCTTTCACTGTAGTAATATTGCGTATCTATTTTAAATGAAGTGTTCATTTTGTTGAGTTATCATTGAAATTGGCCAAAGATACTGCTGGCCAAGTTTAAGTGGTATTTATTTTCTTTAAGGTTTGATTACAGATATCAAAAGATTTAAAAAAATAAGTACCCTCAGGTCTAGTAATTTTCCTTCCAATATGTGTACTGAGGAATTTGGACATACATTTTAGTATGAAGATGTTTATCGCAATGTTACTTGTTTTTTGAAAAAATGTTTTAAGATCTTAGGTTTGCATAATAAGAAAAAAAGGAACTAGCATGTATTTGTAGGAGTCTGTATCCATTGAAAGAGTTTTTAAATAATATTTAACAATTTTAAAATACCTAAAATATGAAATTGAGTGGACAAATGGTATAAAATTTTTATATGTTAGATTTTAGTTCTATCTATCTCTCTATATAGCAAGATATTAGAATAAAGGCATAAATAAATAAATAAACTGTCACTATAGGATAGCTCTGAGTGTTTGACAGTAATATTTACTTTCTTCTTTCTACCTCTCTTCTTAAAATTTTATAATACAGTGTAAGTATTATATTATTTTCATCATTGTAAAATTGAAACACTTTTTAAAAAGAGGATGGTTTGTTTGGAAATTCTGAAACAGAACCACAACAACAAAAAATGTCATTTTACGGTAAAGGTGCCACTGCAAGGTGATGGGAAAATGACTATCTGTGCAATAAATGGTTCTGTGTTGATTGAATATCCACATGAAACACAATTAATCTTTATCCTAACTCACACACCATAAGCAAAAAATCAATTCCAGGTGGACCACAGACCTAGATGAGAAAGGTAAAACAGTAGGATAAAACGATTTTGTCTAATAGAAATATATTAATAATGCAAGCCACATTGTTTAATAGCTCTATTGAGGTATAATTCACATGCCATACAATCCAGTCATTTAAAGTATACAATTTAGTGGTTGTTATTATATTCATACAGTTGTGCAATTATCACCGCAATCAATTTGAAAACATTTTCATCACCTTTCTCAAAACCTTACACCTTTGGCATCCACCAACTTTATGCAACCACTAATCTGTTAGTATTTTCTGTCCCTGTAGATTTGTCTATTATGGACAATTTATATAATTAGATTCATAAAAATGTGGTCTTCTGGGACTTTGTTTTTGCTTAGCATGTTTTCAAGTATCATTCATCTTGTAGCATGCATCGATATGTCATTCCTCTTTATGGCCAAATACTATTTCATTGTATGTATACATCACATTTTGTTTCTCCATTCATCAGTCGATGGACATTTGGGTTGTTTCCATTTTTAACTTATAATTCATGCTGCTGTAAACATTCAAGTACAATTTTTTTTTAGACATATGTTTGCATTTCTCTTAGGTATGTACCTAGGGGTAGAAATGCTGGGTCATATGGTAACTCTAACATTTGAGGAACTGCTATATTGTTCTCTGATGCAGTTGCACCATTTTGCTTTCCTACTACCAATGTATGAATGTTCTGATCTATCCACATCCTAGCCAATGCTTATCAACTGTCTTTTTGATTCTAGCTATCCTAGGGTGTGCAAAGTAGAATAAAATTGTGGTTTTGATTGAATTTATCTGATGGCTAAAGCTGTGGTTTGAGTGTTTTTCTTCTCCAAAACTCAGGTTGAAATCATGTTTAATCACCATTGTCACAGTACTAATATTAAGAAGTGGGACCTTTAAGAGGTGATTAGGCCATGAGGGTTCTGCCCTCATCAATGGATTATACTGTTATCATAGAGAGTGGGTTTATTATTGTGGTAGTGGGTTCCTTATAAAAGAATGAGTTTGGCCCTCTTTTATCTATTCTTCTCCATCCCTGTCCACAATCCTTCCCCTGCCTCCTTGCCTCTCTTTTTTTCCTCTCTCTTCTTCCCTTTTGCCCTCTATTTGCCTTTCCACCGTAGGATGATGCAACAAGAAGGGGCCTTCCAAGATGCAGCCTCTTGATTTCAGACTTCCCAACCTCTAGAATTGTAAGCCAATAAATTTCTGTTCATTATAAATTACCCATTCTCACATATTCTGTTACAGAAGCACAAAGTGGACTAAGACAGCTAATAATGAAGAACATCTTTCGTGTACTCATAAAGCACAGTGCAAAGGATCATCCGATAATGATATATTCACCAGTGGAATACTAAACAGCAATGGAAAAGAACAGAGAGGACTTACAGGCAGGAGGATAAATAGTGCTCACAGA
>NW_012139747.1:1219839-1221198 GCF_000956105.1 Propithecus coquereli
TTTTATCTATCATTTTTCGCCGATTTAGTTTGAATTTAAATTATTTTTATATTATGGCAGTTTTGATAGCTAAATTGCTTCAATGATTTGAAATCTCCAGATATGTTTAAGGGCAGGGAAAAAATAATTGCTATAATGAGTAAAAAAAGAACTCTTTCTGCCTCAAGCTTACAAAGATAAGAGGGCATTTAATGGAGATTTTCCTTTAACTTTCAAAGTGCCCTGCATGGGGCAACCCTCTTTCCATATAATTTAATGATGCAGGAAGAGTTTCCATGAATGGCAAACTAGTGTGCTGCATTTAGGGTTAGGTATTAAGTAGAAAGAGTAAGTTGATTGGCTTATTCCATAAAAGGCCCTGCAGCATTTATCCTATGAGAGCTTGGCTAGAAAAAAATAAAATGATGGTGAAGAAATACGTATGGCACAAAAGGAGAAGTTAGTACTTATCATTATGGATAGTAGCTCTTTGAAGAATCCACTGGCTCTTATAAATGACCAAGTAGAGAAGGAAAAAAAAAATGAAGGAGATCAGATTATTTATACAGACTCAGGATTGTATCTGGCTAGTTTCATGTTTGGGTGTGGGGCAAGTATTTGCACCTTGTGTCTTAGAACAGATTCCCTAGAAGCAGAGCCTGAAAGAGGGATTCTTTTGCATGGGATTCCCTGAGGGAGTACTCAGGGGAAACTGGTGGGTGATGAGGGAGGCAGGACAGGGTAGAGTAAGAAGTCAGGTATGGGTATGGGCCAGGCATAGCCTCAGCCTGATCCCATGAGGAGGGACAGGGGTGACAAAAATTCCCTCTTTGACCAAACTGTAGTCAGGCTCCTCTGAATTCTCTTCTCAACTAGGCCCTGACTTTTGGGCTTCTGTGTTTTTCTGTGCATTGTTCAATTTTAGCAAGAATCCTGCTAAATCATTTTAGCTAGAATCTACGACCCTTGCTATCTGATCACCTGCTGTATCTGACCAGCTTTCTCATTCCCCACCATCTGCCAGGTGATATCTAATCACCCTGGCCTGCCTTCCACAAGAATCCTGTTAGGTCGGTTTAGCCAGAATCCTCCACAACCCTGATTTTTTTTCTCTTTATAATTTTCTGTACACTGACCCCACTCTGCACTTTTGGCTATAAATTCCTGTTTTCCCTTATTCTGTTCAGCATTAAGCCCCACCTCTTGCCCCCATGTAAAACCCCATTTTCAGCAGTCCCTATATATGGTGCAATGGTCCTGAATTAAGCCTGTCTTACTGTTTTTTTAGCAAGGGTCATGAATAATTTTTTCTTTAACAGGGGGCAAAAGTATAAATACTCAGGACAAAGGACCACAGTGAGCTGTGAGCTCTCAACAGCC
>NW_012139747.1:1221514-1228473 GCF_000956105.1 Propithecus coquereli
ATATGTTTGGGTTACTGCATTCTTAATAAATAGTCAAAAACATATACCACTATTAATATTTAAACATAATGTGTGAATATAATCTAAAAACCTCTCTCAAATCACCAGTGGTACAAGTACCATTATTTAAGGAACAATAGTTTATTTCAAAATGTGCCCATTATTATGGAAAACCTCTTATGGGTCTGAAGTAACAGTGATGAAAGCTAAATCTTTGCATTGACATATTGCTCTTAAAAGGTCTAAATTGAAAAGTGTGAATATATCAACTGAAAGGAAAAACCATTACGAGGCATTATCACAGTTAACCTTACTCTTGTATAAAGCAAGGCTCTCAGGGAATGGAACACTGGAAACTTAAAGTTTAATGTTTGAGGTGAGGAGATCACATATCATGTCCAGGATAGTATGCTAATGTAGGATCTGACAGAGTTAGAGAAGAAAGTGAGAATATTAGAATCTACATACATAACACATATAACAGGTTGAGATGTGATCATGATGTCAAAGAAAGTTTCAAAATCAAGCCTGCCTTACATTTCAAACTTCAGTAATCGAGACTTATTGGTATTAGTGAAAACATAAACATGTAGATTAAAGAAACAGAGTAGAGAGCACATATACACAGTGAATTGGTTTATGGCAAAATTACCAAAGCAACTGAGTGGGTAGAGGAAAATCTTTGCAACAAATGGTGCTGGATCAACTAGAAATTCATATAAAATGGTGAAAAAGTGAAGCTTGACCATTATTTGACACTGTACACACACACACAAACCCTCAAAATAGTTCATTATCATAAGCATAAAGCATAAAACTGTAAAACTCTAGAATAAAATGTGAAAAAAACCTTTGTGATATTTGGGTAAGCAAAGATTGCTTAATCACTTACAAGACAAAAGGATGAACCATAAAAAACAAACCTGAATAAATTGGACTGCATTAAGAAAAAAAAGAAGATACTATTAAGAAAGCAAAAAGGCAAACCACAGAGTGAGAAAACACGTACATACCAGACAAAGGACTTGTATCCAGAACATATAAAACAACTCTACAAATCAGTAAGAAGACTCACAACCTAATCAAATATGGGTAAACATTTGAATAGAGGCTTCACTAAAGAAGATATGCAAATGACCAATAAGCACATACAAAAATGTTCAATATCATTAGTCATTAGGGAAATGTAAATTAAAGTCACAAAGAGATACCAGTACATATTGCTGGGCAAAGGAGAACCAGAGAATTCTAATTTAATTTTTGGAAGGTTTCTTCCTATATTCATTCAGTAGCAGATCTTTTCAATTTTCAAGGGCAGATATAAGCAGGAATGATTAACAAGCCAGATCACAGGGGAAGGAGGCATACATGACTTCATTAGGCCAATTTAAAAAATGACAATTCTAAAGATGCTATTTTTCATCTCTTTCATAATGAACTTGGAAGGCTCAGGATGTTCAGTTTTGTGTGTCATTTTGGGCTGGGATAATGGGCTCCTCTGGGTCCTGCCTCAGTGATGCTGCCTCACTCTCAGGCAGGGAAACAAATGACACCAACTCACGCTCCTGGCTTTGTCATATCCATGCCTGAAGACGTTTTTATGCAGGTGTTTCTGGAAATGGGGGAATTTAAGTTCAGCCACTCACATAATTGTCTCGGAGAAGTAGGATATTTAGATGTTGGATTGTGCGACTAGAGAAAAGAAAGAGGATGAAGGGTATTACTAAATAAATGTCCTGCTTCTGTTGATGGGATAGATACATCATCATCCCAGCTGTCACCTGTCACCATTAAATGAGAGTGCGTTTGTCATGCTTCACTTAGCGGGCTTTCAGGACTGGCTGGGCTCAAGCCTGGCCAGGATTATAGACTATTTTAAGTCCCTAAAGCAGAGTTCATGATAAATCCCACCACAAAGCCAGGGCCAGGAGTGAAGGAGCCAGGTTATTGCAGGGCTTTGTGAAAGGGATAAAAGTAGGATCAATATTGCAGAAAGGGGTTGGGGAAAGGAAAGAAGAAAGGCAGACATTTTCTGGAGATTAATCTTCATGGATTTCTCTGTTTCTGTGTGAGTCTCACTGGCTGCAGGCAAATCCCTATCATCACCCCCATAATCATTGTCAAGAAAAACCACAGAAGAAAATGGAAACTGGGTAAGCATCCAAGGAATTGGGAGGAGTTTTTGCAAGGAGAAATGAAGCAGGAAGTCAAGGAGTCAATGTTGAGTCTTGGCATTGTTACAGCCCTTCTAGTCTACACGTAGACATCTGCAGTCAATAGAAAGGAGCTACAGTGTGGGAGACGTTATTCTTTTCTCCCACTCAATTAGAATGTTCGGCAATTGAATGTGTAGATACCTATGGCAAAAGCTAGAAAACTGTATGTACCAAGCAGCTGATCTAATCCTACTGCTTTCTGAGCAGTCTGAGTTAGGAGAAACCCTCATCTCAAACTTGCCTTCTCTCATCTGCCTTGTGATATGATGTCAACACCAACAATGATGCACAGTCAAAATGTAGAGGGAAATCCTTAAGGTACCTGCTAGAGAGCGAGGGTAGAATCCAGGTCCCAGTTAGAGAAGCAGGAGGGAAGGCAAATACAAACAGGTGTAAACTACAAGGTGAAGCAGGAACTAGGGCAAAGCCAGGCACTGGGGCTGTACAAACCAAGCCTATAGAGAGGAAGAGCCAGAGCAGAGAGAGGTTATGTGAGAGGGATGGATGGGGCATAAAATGCCAAGAGGAGAGGAGGTGAGGTGAGCGAGGAGAGGCAGGCCAGATCACGAGAGGGTTTCACATCCATACTCAGCAGTTTCAACTTTGTGCTGAAGATAAAGGGGAGACATGGAGGTGTCTTAAGCCATTAGAGGGTCTTTAGCACGTTATAAGTAGAGAATTGTATTTACAGTATGGTGAATGGAGTGGAGGAAAGCTAAGATGAAGGGAGGGAGACTGGTGGAAACGGGTTCACAGATCCAGGCAAGAAATGACAATGAACTGATCTACTGAAGAGATGAAGAGATGGGAAAAAAATGAATGGATTTGAGGAAGCAGGATTGGCATGGATTTGTGAATAGTTGACTGGTTCTTGTGTTGCCCGACTTTGTTGTTTGAGGTTTGACTGACAGGCAATATCTCAGCCCCAACTTATTCACATTCATGGGGAATCCAATACTTCTTTCCACAGTCTCCATTCACTGATATGTCCAAGAATTCTTAGGGAACATTCTTATGCATCTCATCTTGATGCTGGAGGAATATGGTAACATTGCAGAAAACTAGGTCATTGAGACCAGAAGGACCTGTTCTGCCACTGCTGCTGCCTCTAGGACTAGAGACCTGGGGATTGCAGGTGAAACCTAGTCAAGAAACCCAGTGAGGAAAGACTGTTCTGTCTCCACATCTGCAGCTACTGTCAACTTTGTGTGATCCCCTGTTGTGTCCAACGCAGCGTGAGTTCTTAGTTTGTCCTCACAACAATTGGTGCAAGGCCCTGCTGAGGCCACAGTGATTTTTTTTTTATTATCCTTTTTCCATCCCCAGTAGTAATTTGCTCAGCTAAAGAAGCACTTGACAAAATTGTCCTGATCTCACAACATTAAATTTTTTATATCCAATCACATTGTCTCTTCCTCATAGTGTAATTACATCCCATAAACAGGGATGGAAGTTTCCACTCTTTGCCATCTCATGAAGTTGATTACTCATATGCTAGTGATGCTTATTAAGAAAGTACTTCTAGGAAAAAACTACAAGAAAGTATAGCAGAGAAGGGGGAAGAGGCCATGCAAGGATGTAGTTCCAGGCAAAGCCCCAGTCTCGGCCTGATCCTACAGGGAACTCTGGAGTGTAAGTAGCACCTCAGAGTTTATCCTGTATCAAGGCAAGGAAGCTGGACTTTCATATTCATTGGCCAAAGGGCATGCCAGGGGATGTGTCCAGGCACTTCCAGATCTCTGCCAGTAACGTGGGCAGAGAAGCTTCATCATTCCAAAGACAGTCCTCCAATGAAGGTTACAGGTGTGGACCTTAAGACGATAGCACCCAGAAGCTTAGGAATGGGCACATAGAGAGGTTAGAAGGGACCTGAGCAATACAGGAAGGAACACCAGCAATGTGCACCATACCTGGTCTTGTGCATGAAGTGGCCCACCTCATATCTTTTATTCCCATAATGCTTTTATTATAGATGCTTCATCTTCTTCATCGGCACTGGATAGTCTGTCATTTTCACCTTTCTGTACCCAATCATATTCCAGAGCTTTTGAACTTGAGGGCAGAAGGTGATGGATTTTTGATTCATCAATTCCCTAGAAGTTCTGAAATATTTATGCGAATTTTCCTACTACCTTCAGTTTCTACGTTGCAATAGAGTCTCTCTCATATACATCCAACATGAAAGTTTCCATTTCATGAGGACCCCAGTTACCATTAAATTTGGGGGGATGAGGAAAGAGTCCAGAATGATACCCCAGATTTTTACTTCATCTGCAGGGTCTCAGAGCAATGACTTCTCTTGGCAGAGGAGCAACCAAGGAGTAGACTTGTGAGTCTGAGCTCTTTGTGGTCCCTTTCCCTGGTTCATCCAGCTTAAAGGACAAGGGACTGACACATTGGGAGACAACTCCTGGACTTCCTAAAGAGCATGAGGAAGCTACTACAGAGAGGACCTTTGACCCAGGCTCCTTTTCTGAAACAGGAGGTAAAGAAAAGTCAGGTAGTATATTTGTTGTTCTGAGGTACACAATTACTATAATCCTAGATTGGTAGAACTGGGCCAGAACTATGAGATCATCTGCTTTCCACACTCTTGTTACAAGGAAAGAAGCTACTTTCCCTGAAAATCTTTGAGACCCCATAAATTGATTTCTGTTTGCCTTGCAAAGTATCGTCCAAATATACGAGCTACTCTGTGTTGTTTGTAGTTAGTTGTCAATCAGTCTGTAAATATTTACCATCTTCATCAGCCCCAAAGAGTTTAAAAATTATTCTTTCAAAAAATGATAAGGCAAAATACAAGCACATATCCCAGTAAGTACAGTGACAACAAAAACATGTCTTTCTGGGTGTAGAATCTCAGCACATCCAAATCACCGCAGGTCAGGAATCAGACCCAGTGTCTAGACTCTATTCTCAGTATTTCCAGTTGCATCGCTGCTTAGCACTGCTGAGCTCTGTGGTCTTAGGCAAGTTATTTAATCTTTCTAACAATGTCCTCATTGAGGATAATGGATCTTTATTAGAGATTTTTATATGGGTAAACACTTACAACACATGTAAAGTCCTTAGCACAATACCTAGAATATAAGCATTCTACGAATCGTAGTTATTATCACTGACTTTTCTCACACATTTTTCATTATTGAGGAATTCATAATTTCACATACTATAAAATTAATCGTATAAAAATGTACAATGCAATGTTTTTTAGTGTTTTCACAAAGATGTGCGACTATCACCACTACAATTCCAGGTAATTTTTACCACCCACAAATGAACCCCTATACTCTTCAGCAGTCACTCCCCATCAACCCTTATCCCAGACTCTGACAACTATTTACTTTCTGTATCCATGGATTTGCTTATTCTAGACATTTCATATAACTGGAATTATACAATGCATGGCCTTTTGTGTCTGTCATTTCTTTCATTATGTTCTAAAGTGTCATCCATGTCGTAGCATGCATCAGCACTCGCTTTATTTTTATGGCCAAAACTTAGTCCATTGTATGGATACATCAGATTTTGCTTATTCATTCATCAATTGATGGGCATTCAGGTTGTTTATACTTTTGGGTTATTGTGAATAATGCTGCAGTGAACATTCATGTAGATATATATTTTCAATTTTCTTGAGTAGGTGCCTAGAAGTAGAATTGCTGGGTCATAGTGAAATTTCATTTTTTACATTTCAAGACACTGCCAAACTGTTTTCCAAAATGTCAGTGCCATTTTATATTTCCACCAGCACTTTACGAGGGTTTCAATTTCTCCACATTCTCTTTAATATTTGTTATTATCTCTTCTTTTGATTATAGCCATTCTAGTGGGTATAAAGTGGCATCACATTATGATTTTTCCATGCACTTCCCTAATAATTAACTATGATGAACATCGTTTCATATCCTTACTGGTCATTTGTATACCTTCTTTGGAAAAATGTCTATTCAAAACCTTTGCCTCTTTTTAATTGGATTTATTTGTCTTTTTATGGTAGAGTTGTAAGAATTGCACACATTTTTAATTGGGTGTTTTTGATGGACCAAGGGTTATTCCAGAAGCTGCAGACACAAACATGAAAAAATAGACAAATTTCTGCTTTCATGAACTTACATACTAGCGAAGGCACAGATAACAAGAAAAGTAAACAAGTAAATAAAGAAGAAAAATGTCTGAGAACGATAAATGTAATAAAGGAAAGAAAAGGTGCAGAGGGAATAACGTAAGATATGGTGGTCAGGAAAAAATATATTGTGAATTGAGATCTGCAGCAATAGACAGAAATAGCCATAGGAAGATAAGCCTTCTATTGAAAAGATAAACCTGGATTTCAGTAACACAGAAAAGAAAAGGAAACTATACTTTAAAATAAAGTGTAACCATAGCCAAAAAAGCCCTTTTTAGCTTAGTGATGTTGTTGATAGAATTTTTAGCCAACTTGGCCCTGAAATCTGCAATTACATGAAGATATATAACCTTTGTCAAAAAAATTTCTTTCACATGTTATTCAGGTACGCAAATTTTGCCCTGATGTATTTTGAAAATCAATATTGTAATTCTTGAATTCAAGGTTCACACATTGTTTTTCAGTTTATTGAGTGAATACATATTTTTAAGTATATACAATTCAAGATTTGTCCTCACCAGTTTATAGTAATGAGGCAAAAGGGCAAGGAGTAACTTTAAATCACCCTCTTCATTAAGAAAATAGATAGCAAGGAAAAAAAGTCAGGCATTCAA
>NW_012139747.1:1242368-1243517 GCF_000956105.1 Propithecus coquereli
TTATTTTGATAATCGGTTTCATTTTTAATTGCATATATTTATATATTTGCCATGAAAAAGATGTTTTGAAACATGTAAACATTATGGCATGGCCAAATCCAGTTTATCAACATATGTATTACCTCACATACTTAAAATTTTTTTTCTTGTAGGCCTCGCTCCTTTCTACCCTCCCCTATTCCATGGTTTCTGCCAGCAGGCAGGACCTCAAGCCAGCAGATTTCTGCCGGCTGTGATGCAGTCCGGGAGGTTCCCTGTCCAGGATCGCAGCCTGAGCTAGGAGCACAGCACGGCTCTCCCATGGGAGGAGGGTTGCTCCTCAAGCATGCTGATCTGCCCCTGAAGGCACACACCTCCGTTGGCTCTTACACAAATATCCCTTCTGTGCCCCCCAGCAATGCCATTGAGACATGAGTGTATGAGATTTGGTCTGCAGGCCTGTCCCCTGGGCCGGGAGATCAATCCCTGATCATGCCAGGGAGAAGAATGGTGGTTTCAAGTCACCTACAGGGTGTCCAAGCTGGATCAATGCCTCTCTTCCTCTGGATTTGCCCCCCATCCTGGAGTCACCAGGCAAGCAGCACCTGGGAGGGCTAGAGGGTAGGGAGCTCACAGTCTGAGTACCCCTCAGTCCGCTGTAGGGCCCCAAAAGGAAAGGTCTTGTTCCCTGCAGATGCCTCCAGGTGGTGGCTAAATTCTCTCTTGGCAGCCGCGGGTAGGGGAGGAGAAGGGGAGAATGAAGCAATATGGTGCCTGCTGATCAGCTCCAGTCTGTGGAATGGGAGGTGCCCCGAGGGAGCTAGGAGCCTGGTGCCCTGTGCGCAAGAGGCCACCGCTCACTGGCAGCAGCAGTCTCTGGGCTTTTCCAAACACTCAGGAGCCCACCAGCAGTCTGAGATGCAAGGGAGGGGAATTTTAACTGCTCTACCTACACTTGTCACTGGTCTCCAAGCCTCTGGAGGGCCTTTCTCCTTCCAGTTCTTCACAGCTTCTTCTCCTGGAGTCTCCTGTAGTTTCAGGCACCCTTCCTTCCAACCCTCATCCAATCTATGTTTGTCTGCCTGTTTATTTTTTTTTTTCCGCTTTCTTCTAAAATCTATCTTTCTGGCAGAGACACTCTGGCTGGCGGTTTTTCTCGTCCACCATCTT
>NW_012139747.1:1243567-1245558 GCF_000956105.1 Propithecus coquereli
AGAGGGTATCCCAGGCCAGGATGGGCATATCTGCTTTTTTATAGGTTTTCTCTGCAAATAGAAAATAACATCCACTCCTCCTCTGAAATATAAAACAAAACAATGCAAAAAAGGCGTGAGATCCTGAGCTGAGTGCTCTAATGTTAGTGAGGAGAAACAAGAAATGGCACTCTGTTATCTGAAATTCAGATGGTAGCTCATCAGCAAGCAAAACTAATACTTAGTCTTCCTCACATGAAATTTTAAAAATACATGTGGTGCTTTCAAATCTGCATGACTTTGTGTTTTGATGCCCTTTATATTTTGAATAAAGGCTGCATTACCATTCCTGGATGCAGCCTTGTTCCCGTCATAATCACTTCTCTTCTGGTTTTTCTTTTGTTCGTTAATTACATGTCAAACCTATGCAGAACATAAATTTGTTCTCAATTCCCCTGAGCACGTCAAAATAACTTTTCCTCAACCCAGTGTAGAAATGTAAGGAGGTGCTGGGTGGGGGCTGGGGTAATTGAAGAAAAAAATGTTTAAAGGAGGATCCAGAAACAAAAAAATCAGCCACTAGTAATTGCTAAGAACCTTTATATACCCAACATTGTGTTGTGCTTCTGTGGGCTCAGACTTTGGGCCATCACAGTTGTTCCCATCTCACTGCCTCCTTTCTTCTTACCTCCTTCCCTCACTTTCCTTTCTCTTCGTTCCTCTCTTTCCTTATTTTGTCTACCCCATTTCTCCCTTCCTTCCTCTTCGTTCTTTAATGCCCTACAACTTTCCATAAAATACTTGAAATCATAAAGTTACAATCCTGTTGGAAAAACAAGTCTTAAGCATAGTCAATGATGAGAGAACAACAGAACATAAAGTGTGACAAAAATAACTAAGGAGAAAGACAAAGAAGATGGCTGTGTGGACGGGAGCAATGAGATTTCATACACATTCAGGGAAGGAAACTGGATCTTGAAGATTAGAGAATTTGGGGAGACAGGAAGAAAAAGGGGAGCAAGGCAGACAGAAGGTTCAATCAGATAAAATTACAGAAGGAAAAAGGAAGAGGTGAGCGTGGGGCTGAAGGAGACAGGTGTCTGAGGACCCTTCTCAACTGATGCACCTTTAGGACACTCTCCATCCTTTCCTTCTTACCTATTAACAACCGGGCAGCATTTTCACCCAAACTTCATTCACCAGTGGCCGCTAGTGAAGCTTCATGGTCTCCAGAGTATCTAACATGATGGAAACATTATTTTTACTTATCTTTTCTTCGCAGTTATATACCCAGCTTTCTTGCCAACACCTGCATGCAGGACATACAAGAACACACAATTCTATAGTTGATACGAAATTGTCCACTAAATTTCCACAGCATCAGATTTTCATGTCCACCACCCCAAGAAAAACAGGGAAGTATATCAACAAAGCACCAGCTTAATTGGACACAGTTATGTGACCAGAAAGAAACCCCCACTTTCATTTTTTAAAGTTTTTTTTTAAATGCTTTTAATAGTAATCATCACCAAAAAAAAAAGAGAAGGAAGAAATATATTTTATTAATGTAACGGATCTACCCCTCAACTTCATTAAAGTGTAAATCCAATTTGGTCTTGGGAAGAACCTTTTTAACACTTCTTTTTCATCTTCTCAGCTTTTCTAGCTATTTCTTTTTGAGAGGCATTGTTGAACAATGCATTTATGTTACATTCTGAGGGGGAGCACCTGACTCCTTTGTCAATATTTTGCAAAGAACTGTGTTACAGACTCAAGACTCTAATTGTTGAGGATTCCACTTGCCCAATGAAATCAGCAATTCTCAATGACGTCTCAGATTAACTGACATTTCCTTCCTAATGTGTCTCTTGAAAACTTAACAAACAAACAAACAAACATTTTAGGCCTATAGCTGGCATACTGTTCACAACATTGTCATGTACTTTGGGACTAGAATTCTTCCAAAATTTTGACAAGTCGATGCTTTCTACATTCTGTCCCAGGTAGCTGTC
>NW_012139747.1:1245838-1248222 GCF_000956105.1 Propithecus coquereli
TTGTGTCTAATATTTTACAAAAACTGACTATATTATCACCAATATTATCCTGTTCTGGATGCTAAAGAATTTGCTTGCTTACATTCTGTGTCAGTCAGCTAATGCCACGATAGTACTGCATGATAAATCACTGCAAAACTCAGTGCTTAAAATCATTATTTATTCTAGTGGGTAAGCAGATCAAAGATTGGTTCAAATGGGATTGGCTCAAAGCTACATAGCGGATACAGGTCTACTCCATGTGTTTCTCATCCCCAGTGGCTACCTGAGGCACATTTTTTAGTTTTATTTTTTTATGGAGAATAGTAGAATCAAAAGAGACCAATCCAAAACATGAAGTACATTTCAAGCCTTTGCTTGCATCACATGTACTAACATCCCATTGAGTAAAACAAGTCACATGGCCAAGCTCTAAGTCAAGTGGTGGGGACTACACCCTGCCGGTCATGTGGCCTAGGGAAGTCTCATGGCCAAGCCCAACAGAAATATCTCCTCCCTTATTGGTAAAGGAAGGCAGGAAATATTTGCCAAACAATAATCTACTGCACTTTTCCTTCACCGCCTAAATATTTAGCATCTAGTATATTCGAGACATTGTGTTATATACTGTGGGTTGTAAAAAAAATAAAATAGAAGCATAATCTATGTGCAAAGATATAGAGAAACTCATTTAGTTATGCTTATTGGAGTCAATAACACAAGTGAGTGAGAAGTGTATTTTCAAAGAATTTGGTAAAATGTTTCAGACATTCAGTAAAGGAAGAAATTGCAGATGTTTCTCATCTTACATTGTCTTTCTAATATAAATCTTCTTAAGTTGAAAACAAAATGTATACACATTCACTACCCATGTCTACAAATAAACACAGTGTCTACAGAGTTTCCCAGCGTGATGCAGCCCTAATCACCCACAGTGGTATTCATTCTATCAGCACAAGTTCTACTGACTGTCCTCTTCTCTCATGTATCCAGTCCCCTACCAGTGTACTTTGTGGGATCATCCCTCACATAAATTAACTGTCAATTCCACGAGGATCCTTTTCTTAGGGTCTGCTTCTGGTAAGCCAACTTAAGATCATGAAATAAACTGAAATGACTTAAATTGATGGGGTTAGGATCTATTAAAGGCAGAGATATCAGACAAAAATCAAAGAGTCTTAAGGCATTTAACTTCATGTATGGCTTGGTGCTTTTCATCTGTGCTTAGTTTCTGTATGAAAAGCAGAAGTTTCCATCTCTATAGAACGCATCATATGCCTTAGCAAGCAATGCACTTCAAGTTGAATTTGCATCATCCAAGAAAGCTCATACACAGCCAGCTGTAGGGATTGGGGACAAATTCTTATGCAAACAGCTCATTATTCATAAGGAACTGAAGAGACCAGAACCATGCATCTAGAATCTGACAATTTTCTTCCTAATACTATTAATTCTACAAACATTCAGTGAAAATGTGCTATGTGAAAGATACTATCCTACTTTCTTGAGATCGAACATTGGATTTAAGCATGGTTCCTGTCCTTTATGTGTTTATAATCCAGTTAAGAGTTGGGCATGTTAGAAAATAATGGGAAATGCCCTATAATATAAATTATGTCGAATGCCCCATTTGAGGAATGAATAAACTTCTCTCTTTTTGTACCCCACCCCACCCCAAAATGGGAATTGCTAACAAGGTACTCTCAGATAAATAATCAAATATAGGTTGGAAGGAATTTTTGAAAGGAGAAAAAAAATGTTGCTGAAAAAAATACAAAGTGTAGTTTAAAATAAATAAACAAATGTATAGTTTAGTATTTCTTCTTCTTTTTTTTAATCATGAAAAGATTCTTTTTTTAAAACATGATCTGTCTCATTGGATCTAACTTTGTGAAATCTGCATCAGGCAAAATTTAATGAAGGAGATAGAATTAGAGATATTTTATTCAGACTCAGGGAACTGGTTGCACAGGTGCTGGAGGAGCCCAGGGGCCAAAGAGGACAGAGGTGGTCAGCCTGACAATAGGAGGGCTGCAGAGACCCAGGGAGGCTAGTCATGAGCCAGGAGCCACAGGTAAGAGGTGAGTCCTCTTTTCCCTCCCACCCCTCCAGTCTCTCCCATTGGCTAGACAGGAGAAGAAGCTGTTGCCCTGGGAGCCTGCGAAAGGCAGCACCAGTAGGTGAGGACAGTCACCGCCTGCAACTGAACCAGGGCAAGGCTGAGTGGGGGAATAGAGGGTATCCCAGGCCAGGATGGGCATATCTGCTTTTTTATAGGTTTTCTCTGCAAATAGAAAATAACATCCACTCCTCCTCTGAAATATAAAACAAAACAATGCAAAAAAGGCATGAGATCCTGAGCTGAGTGCTCTAATGTCAGTGAGGAGAAACAAGAAATGGCACTC
>NW_012139747.1:1251977-1255395 GCF_000956105.1 Propithecus coquereli
ATACTGTTCACAACATTGTCATGTACTTTGGGACTAGAATTCTTCCAAAATTTTGACAAGTCGATGCTTTCTACATTCTGTCCCAGGTAGCTGTCCCTATTTTACACCTTATAAATATGATCCTTCAAAACCCAGGGCTCCCTTGAATATTTCATGTAAAGGCCTAAGCATTTCTAAAGATGGTCACCTCTCTTCGACATTCTAGATAGCGTTGGTCAATATTCAACATAGCCTCATTCAAATGATGCTTACTGTCATCTACTTAGCGCCAAGTATGGTTCTATTTCTTCATAGCACTTACAATTTAGTGATTATATGGCCAGAATATCAATTTTAGACTCTCACAATGAACAAATATTTATAGAGCCTAAGCCATGAAATAGGAATGCCCTTGGGAGGCTGAGCAGAACAAAGTCAAGTTTGTAACTACAAAAAAAGGATAATACGATGTCAGAGACAGACATGTAAATACGGTTTGTTAAAATGTTTAGATATGTGTTAATAAAGGTATGCAAAATCTATCACAGGAAAAAGGAAAACAAAATGATCTTAGAAGTCAGGGAAGACTGCACAGAAACAGAAATGTAAGAAGTTTTGAAGGGGCATGGGAGGCAATGGTCCTCTCTCAGTTTTATTTATTTATTTATTTATTTTGATAATCAGTTTCATTTTTAATTGCATATATTTATATATTTGCCATGAAAAAGATGTTTTGAAACATGTAAATATTATGGCATGGCCAAATCCAGCTTATCAACATATGTATTACCTCACATACTTAAATTTTTTTTCTTGTAGGCCTCGCTCCTTTCTACCCTCCCCCATTCCATGGTTTCTGCCAGCAGGCAGGACCTCAAGCCAACAGATTTCTGCTGGCTGTGATGCAGTCCAGGAGGTTCCCTGTCCAGGATCACAGCCTGAGCTAGGAGCACAGCACGGCCCTCCCATGGGAGGAGGGTTGCTTGTCAAGCATGCTGATCTGCCCCTGAAGGCACACACCTCAGTTGGCTCTTACAAATATTCCTTCTGTGCCCCCCAGCAATGCAATTGAGACCTGAGTGTATGAGATCTGGTCTGCAGGCCTGTCCCCTGGGCCAGGAGATCAATCCCTGATCATGCCAGGGAGAAGAATGGTGGTTTCAAGTCATCTACAGGATGTCCAAGCTGGATCAATGTCTCTCTTCCTCTGGATTTGCCCCCCTATCCTGGAGTCACCAGGCAAGCAGCACCTGGGCGGGCTACAGGGTAGGGAGTTCACAGTCTGAGTACCCCTCAGTCCACTGTAGGGCCCCAAAAGGAAAGGTCCTGCTCCCTGCAGATGCCTCTGGGTGGTGGCTAAATTCTCTCTTGGCAGCCGTGGGTAGGGGAGGAGAAGGGGAGAATGAAGCAATATGGTGCCTGCTGATCAGCTCCAGTCTGTGGGGTGGGAGGTGCCCCAAGGGAGCTGGGAGCCTGGTGCCCTGTGCGCAAGAGGCCACCGCTCACTGGCAGCAGCCGTCTCTGGGCTTTTTCCAACCACTCGGGAGCCCACCAGCAGTCTGAGATGCAAGGGAGGGAAATTTTAACTGCTTTACCTACACTTGTTGCTGGTCTCCAAGCCTCTGGAGGGCCTTTCTCCTTCCAGTTCTTCACAACTTCTTCCCCTGGAGTCTCCTGTAATTTCAGGCACCCTTCCTTCCAGCACTCATCTGATCTATGTTTGTCTGCCTGCTTATTTTTTTTTTCCACTTTCTTCTAAAATCTATCTTTCTTGCAGAGACACTCTGGCTGGCAGTTTTTCTCGTCCGCCATCTTCTAAAAAAAATCAAACAACTCTATTGAAAAAAGGGCAAAGGACATGAACTGAAACTTTCGAAAGAAGATAGACTAATGGCCAAAAAACATATGAAAAAATGCTCAACATCTCTAATCATCAGGGAAATGCAAATCGAAACCACGATAAGATACCACTTAACTCTAGTGAGAATGGCCTTTATCGAAAAGTCCCAAAACAATAAATGGCGTGGATGCGGAGAGACAGGAACACTCCTACACTGCTGGCAGGACTGCAAACTAGTACAACCTCTGTGGAAAGCAATATGGAGATATCTCAAAGAGCTACAAGTAGAACTATCATTTGATCCAGCAATCCCATTACTGGGTATCTATCCAAAAGAACAAGACATTCTATAAAAAAGACATCTGCACTTGAATGTTTATAGCAGCACAATTCACAATTGCCAAGGTGTGGAAACAACCCAGTGTCCATCAATACATGAGTGGATTAATAAAATGTGGTATAGTATACCGTGGAGTTCTACTCAGCCACAAAAAACAATGGTGATCTGGCACCTCTTTTATTATCCCGGGTAGAGCTGGAGCCTATTCTGCTAAGTGAGGTATCACAAAAATGGAAAAACAAGCACCACATGTACTCACCATCAAATTGGTATTAACTGATCAACACTTAAGTGCACATACAGTAGTAACATTCATCAGGTGTCAGGCAGATGGGAGGGGGGTGGAGGGGATAGGTATATACACACATAATGAATGTGGTGCACACTGTCTGGGGGATGGACACGCTTGAAGCTCTGACTCGGGTGGGGCAAAGGCAATATAGGCAACCTAAACATTTGTACCCCCATAATACACTGAAATAAAAAGAAAAATTAAAAAAAAAATTGTGGTGATAACACTTAAAATCCACTCTCAGCAATTTTCAAGAGTACAGTGCATTGTTTTTAACTATAGTCACCATATAGTACAATAGATCTCTTGAACTTGTTCCTCCTAACTAACTGAAATTTTGTATCCTTTGACCAACATCTCTCTAGTCCCTGCCCCCATCCTCAGCCCCTAATCACCAGCATTCTACTCTCTGCTTCTATGAGTTCAACTTTTTTAGATTCCACATATAAGTGAGATCATGTGATATTTGTCCTTCTATGCCTAGCTTATTATACTTAACATAATATCTTTCGGGTCATCCGTGTTGTCACAAAGGACAAGATTTCCTTCCTTTTTAAAGCTGAATGGACTTCCATTGTGTATGTATACCACGTTTTCTCTATCTCTTCATCCATTGATGGGCACTTAGGTTGATTCTATATCATGGGTATTGTCAATAATGCTACAACGAACATAGCAATGTGGATATCTCTTCCGTATGATTTCATTTCTTTTACATATATACCCAGTGGTGAGATTACTGGATCATATGGTAATTCTATTTTTGATTTTTCTGAGGAACCTCTGTAATGTTTTCCATAATGAATGTACTCATTTACACTCCCACAAACAGCATGCAAGTGTTCCCTTATATCTACATCTTTTCCAACACTTGTTTTCCTTTGGCTTTTTGGTAATAACCATTCTAACAGCCTTCCCAGTGCTGGGTTTTACTGGTGTGGTCCCAGTGTTGGGGTCCAAGGAAAAG
>NW_012139747.1:1265200-1266360 GCF_000956105.1 Propithecus coquereli
AGGTGAGTCACAGGTTTCTTGTAGCCCATAGGGTAAGTGGGTGAATCAAATTGGCTAATGTGTGGAAATGTTTCAGTAACTGCACTGCACTTTCTTCACTCTATATACCTTTTATCTGACTTCATTCCTCACTGATTTCTTAGAGATTAAGCTAAATCAATTGAATGCATTATCTGTTGCATAGAGTGGAGACATTAAAAAGGCAAGACATGTACTGGGCTCTAGGGATAATAAACCAGCAGGGTACCCAGGAAATTTAAGTTATTACTAATGGAGGCACAAATCTATTTTGACTATGCAACTTACAGTTTCAGGATAGCAGTCTAGGTAATGGAATAAAACAGACAAATTGAACCCATTCTCCTCTATCCCCTCATATGAAATTATCCTCTTTCAGCCAAATGCTAGCTTTTTGTAATGAAGAACCTATAGGAAAGCTGGATAGATGGGAAAAGCAAATAAACTCCTCAGAAATTCCCAGAGGAGCTGATCACCATGATTTCGCTTGGTGATCCAACTTGCCTCACAAAGAACAAAATCACGTAACCTGATTTATGGAGCTCATTGGGAGGATAGATTCATTACTATTTTTAGTACATGCTGAATGACTATCTTTTTGGATTGCTCGACTTGATTTGGGATATCACACCTCACATAAAAACAGTGCTTTATTTTCATTGAAATATTTTTTTTGCAGGCCCAGACTGTATTCACATGATGTTTAGTATGTTGTAACAAATAGATAAATCATCCCTAGTCAGAGAGTTAATGCTAGGAGATAGTAATTTTGCCCTGAGTGCTGAAATCCTGGCACTTTCAGGGTTGTTACCCTACAATGTTATTTCAGTGAAGAAATAACGGCAATTTTCTCTTATCTCTTAGAAACATCTTCTGGCACTTTCTAGGACATTAATCATAAAATCTGTGTTTAGTGAAAGGATAAAAGGAAAATATGAAGAAATGAACTAGGTTCCAAACAGCACTAAAGGGAACTATGTGAATACAGAGTATGTTGGGAGGTGAACATTTTGGACTTTTGATATGTTAAATCAAAGAACCTTAAGAGGGAGATATTTTTTTATTCCTTAAGGATAAGAAATGTTGATGAAAAGTGGATGCCATATATTCCATTTTCGTTTTACCTTATTGCAATTTTTTTC
>NW_012139747.1:1266410-1270196 GCF_000956105.1 Propithecus coquereli
GACTCGGGTGGGGCAAAGGCAATATAGGCAACCTAAACATTTGTACCCCCATAATACACTGAAATAAAAAGAAAAATTAAAAAAAAAATTGTGGTGATAACACTTAAAATCCACTCTCAGCAATTTTCAAGAGTACAGTGCATTGTTTTTAACTATAGTCACCATATAGTACAATAGATCTCTTGAACTTGCTCCTCCTAACTAACTGAAATTTTGTATCCTTTGACCAACATCTCTCTAGTCCCTGCCCTCATCCTCAGCCCCTAATCACCAGCATTCTACTCTCTGCTTCTATGAGTTCAACTTTTTTAGATTCCACATATAAGTGAGATCATGTGATATTTGTCCTTCTATGCCTAGCTTATTATACTTAACATAATATCTTTCGGGTCATCCGTGTTGTCACAAAGGACAAGATTTCCTTCCTTTTTAAAGCTGAATGGACTTCCATTGTGTATGTATACCACGTTTTCTCTATCTCTTCATCCATTGATGGGCACTTAGGTTGATTCTATATCATGGGTATTGTCAATAATGCTACAACGAACATAGCAATGTGGATATCTCTTCCGTATGATTTCATTTCTTTTACATATATACCCAGTGGTGAGATTACTGGATCATATGGTAATTCTATTTTTGATTTTTCTGAGGAACCTCTGTAATGTTTTCCATAATGAATGTACTCATTTACACTCCCACAAACAGCATGCAAGTGTTCCCTTATATCTACATCTTTTCCAACACTTGTTTTCCTTTGGCTTTTTGGTAATAACCATTCTAACAGCCTTCCCAGTGCTGGGTTTTACTGGTGTGGTCCCAGTGTTGGGGTCCAAGGAAAAGCACGGTGTTCACTTTCTTCTCTTCCTCCCTGTGGAGTGTTCTCTGTCCACGCTGTGCTGCCTGGGGTTGGTGGAGGGCTGATGTAAGTAATATGAAACCATCCTTCAAACCCTCTTCAATGTGTCTGTTCTTATTTCTGTGCTATAACCAAGTGCTGTAATCTCTCACCAAATTTCCTTAGTTCTTTTGAAGGTATTTTCATGCATAAATAGTTGTTTAAATTGATGTTTCTGTGAGAGATGAATGCTAGAAAGTCCTATTCTGCCACCTTGCTAAAGTTTTTCTTTCCCTCAGTTTTAAATCACCTCCATTCAGATTTAGCAAGGTTTGAGGTTTTCCTGAGAACAGAAGGTGGAATCTTTTCTCACATTTGTATAATTAAAATGCCTACTCAGGCAGTATTCACAAAACAAAGAAAAGAGTGTCCCAAAGGTAAATTCAACCTCTATCTCAACTTGGATAGAAAGTGCTACTTATTTAAAATAGAAATCTTCCTGGTTCTACCCATCAAAATTTTAAAGAAGTTTTAAAGCTCCGATCCCTCTACCTGAGAACAAGGTGGTTTCTATGAGTTTGCTATAGAAAGAGCATAACAAATTTGCAGTGGCTCCTCCTGTTTAGTTTTTGAGGTTAGGAATACAATACTGCAAGCATCGAGTAAGAGCTCAATAAATGTTAATTCTTTCCATTCCTCATACTTTCTAAACTTGGTAGATTTGGGAGAGTTGGAAGGGGGTCAAGTAGTATCAGTAAATCTTTCTTTCTCTCTCTTCTCCGATCCCCATCCCACCCCTTCTGACAACTAAGTCCAGGAAACAGTCCCCAAGATGTTTAAACATTCCTAGATTGTTCATATCACATAATTTTCCTCATTAAGTACAGTGGAATATAGTTGAAAAGGTTAACATCATCTTTTAAGTCACTTAGTAGGTATAATATTTTTCTCGTTATATAATGATAAGACTTTGCCCTGACTTGAGCTTTCTCTGAATTCACTGAAGCAAGGTGATATATAGACAATCAAGTCCAACATTTCACTCTGTAATTTATTCTAAATTCTATTCTCTGCTAAAGAACCTACACTTACTTTGAAATATAACATTATTTTAACTTTATCAAGACCAGCACTGTGTTTAATTTTCCAGGTCATTTTTCAGAAAGAAATCCATTTTTTATCACATCCTAAATATTTGCCAGTGGCGTAAGCAATCATGGGTGAGATGGAACACCCATGCAGGGCCACAGAGAAGGGTATTTGGTTAGGCTCGCTAACTAGCTGAGTAATTGCTTCCTACCTGCCAGCTTGGTAGTGGGCATGATTCAAAATATTTTTCCAGAAAAATTACAAATTGGAAGAGACCTTTAAGGAGGCTCCTGAATGGCAACAATTAAATATTAAATCTGTAAGTAGCAACCTGTTAGTCTATATGGATTTAATTCTGCTGCCTTCCTTGGCTCAGTGTGGTGACGAAGAACATGGGCTCTGGAACCAGATCACCCGGATGTGTATCCAGACTATGCTAATTACCAAACAGGGGACCTCAAGCAAGTTCTTTAACTTTGTTTTGCTTTGTTTTCCTTATACGAAGAACTGATATTAACAATGCTTACCTCATATTATTTTTATTTGGATTAAACAAGATAATGCATGTAAAGGACATAGAAGAATGCTTGTCTTAATAAGCACTCAATAAATGCTGGTTTATTATTTCTACCAATTAATTACCCTCATTCTCTCTCACCCTTGGGTTAAACATCATTTACATGATTTTCTAACGACTATTTCCAAAGCATGTTATCATGCAAAATAGATCAAATGAGCTCCATTTAATGATTTAATTAATTAATCATTGGGGCTTTATTTAAATTAAGTCCTAGACACTTTCATCTAAGATATATTAATTGCTCTGGTCTATCTCTTATGCTGTTGTGAACAAAGAATGCTTGAACAAAAACGCATCCTTTATCCTTGTCCCAAATTATCCTGACTGGAGGCTTTTTGAAATGGCATCCCTGTCAGGCAATTCAGAGAGTTTTAAAAACAAACAAACAAGCAAAACCTCAGCCTGACCAGCTGTATTCAACATGATAATTAAATGGAACTTGGGTGACATTATATTCAGTCAGAGTCATTTCTTGGCTTTAGCACTTTTGACATCTTTAATGTCCATCTAAGATTTTAGCAGCTCTCATTTAACCTGAAATGCAGTTTTTAAACACAGGGGAATCTAATCAACATGAGTGAAAGCAGGGGAAAAACACCAGGTTTACATGCTTTGTGGTTTATGGGTATGATTTTCTTTTCCTTTCCTTTTTTTTTTAATTTTGTTAGTGAATCCAAAACATTTGTGATTTGCCAAGATTATGTTCTTTAGAACTAGAAATGTAACACAATGTAGCAGAAATAATGCTTGCATCTATTGACTATCTTCCATTTGGCATTTCGAAAAGCAAACAGAAGGATGTATTTCAAGTTCTCTTCATTAAAAAAAAAACAACAAAGGGAAAATTTTATCCCTTTAATTTTTTAGACTTTGTCCTTTGACTTTCATCTTATTGCATATAACAATTTCAATTTACTAGGTCTCGTTGAAAAGCATTTTTTTCATAAAGATATATCTTGGGGGAGACATTGAGAAGGCTAATTTCCATTTCTTTGTTTTTAGAATGAAAGATGTTTTAGCTCATATACCTCATTCAGCCTTCCCACTGAAGATACTATTTGAAGGGTATATTCTCTATTTCAAAACCATCCTCCTTGATGGAACATTCACAATCGTTCGAAATAGTCCTATAGGAAAGGGAGGGATTTGAATTTATGTGTGGGGAAGGGTATTGAGAGAAAAGAGTACAAAGAAACAAAAGAGAATTTTTTTCTTTTTTTCTATAAAAAGAACAAAAAGTGGGTGGCAGATGAGAGGCTTCCATTCTAAAAAGATTGCA
>NW_012139747.1:1281736-1282280 GCF_000956105.1 Propithecus coquereli
ATGTGGCTTTTATTCTTTAGTTTGTGAAAATTGTGGATTTCATTGTTTAATTAAAAAAAAATGATTTGAACCATACTTACACTCCCAAAATAAACAATATTTGGTCAGTGTATTCTATTCTTTTTATATATTGTTATATTTGGTTTGCTGATGGGTTTTTTAAAAATGTTTTTATACACAGGACTATTTAAGTTATCTGTTTTATCTTGGGTGAGGCTTGGTGGCTTGTTGCTGTTGAAGAACTTGTCAATTTTATGTAAGTTGCTGAATTTATATGTCTGGAGATGTGTGCAATGTACCTTTATTTTCTTTCACAATCTATGAAGTTTTATCATAAAAATCTGAAATTTATCAAGCCTCTAGATCGACTATTTTATAGGAAATTCAGGAAACAGATGGATACCTGAATATCTATACCATAGTGATGCGTTCAGAAAAATCTGGATTGTGGGAAACTCTATAGTACAAAAAATTCTAGTTTCTTCAGTAAACAAATTACAAGGAAAAAGACTGATAGAGGGAAAGAAAAACTACTGCTAAAATA
>NW_012139747.1:1283533-1285519 GCF_000956105.1 Propithecus coquereli
TATAGGCCAATCTCACTTATGAAAAAGGATACAAATATGTCAAATCAAATATTAGCAAAATGAATAGAACAGTAAGTGTTTGAAATTTATTGTACACATATTGAGTTTAAACCAGGAATACAATAATTAACATTAGAAAAACTATGTAATAAAATAACAACTCATTCATTGTTGCAATAAAAATTCTAAGATGCTTGAAATGGAAAATTTATAACACTTTAATAGGGAAAACAAATTCAAACAAATTGAAATATATTCTTGTTATTTATGAAAAATACAATATAAGAAACATATTTCTCTATATCCATTAGTCAAAAGTATGATTTTGTATGAAACTTTGTGAGCAATCCTAAAATTAATATGAGAGAGCCAAGATGATTTAGAAAAAAAGCAAGTTGGTGAAACATTTTTCTTGCTATCAAGACTCTTTATACAAACATCCTGATACCAAAAAATGCTTAAATAAGAATAATTCCAAAATGATAAGAAAAAGACTTATGTTTGACTACATTGTGATTCAAAATTAGAAAACGTTAATGTAAATAACATTGAATCAAGACAAAAGAACTTTAAGCAGATGAAAAGAAAATCCATATAACAACATGAGAGGATACATCAATGATGCATATAATGAACAAAGGATTAGTACTGAGAATATATCAAGAACACCTAAAAATGAGTGAGAAAAAGCCAGCACAGTTGAAGAATAGACAGATGTAGTTAGGAAATTTAAAAATAGAAAAGCTAAGGAGCTAGTAAGCGTAGGAAAAGATACTCAACCTTGATAATGACCAGGAAAAGAGAAGTTAATGTAGAAACTAGTCAGCATTTCACCCTCATAAGTTTGAAAAAAAAATTTAAAGTGTGTGTGTGTCTGTGTCTGTGTGTGTGAGACAATCAGTGTCAGCGAGGATATAAAGAAATTGGAATTTTCATCCTCCTGATATGATCAGTAATATGAGGGTAGATCTTTAAAAACTCCCTCTCCAAGAAAATAAAAAAATCTTGACTTGTAGCATTTACTGATTTTCATGGAGCAACTACTCTCACCCTGGCAGATTTCAAGCTACCAATGGAATGTGATGATGCTAAACACACAGTAGAGATGTGTACAATTAAAATTATAAGCCTAGAACTTTTTGTTCTAGTTTTTAAGTAAATACTATTGAAAAATTCTAGTTTATGGGAATGAGGGACATTAATTTGAAAAGGAAAAGCTTGAAAGTAATCTAAATAAATAAATCTAAATCTGATATCCTGCACAGAAACATAGATGAATAAATTATATTGCATTTCCATAATGAAATACTGTAGAGCAGTTGAAATGAATAAACTAGATCTACATATAGTGATGCAAATAAATCTCAAGAACATGAAATTTGAGAGAACAAATAAAATTGCAATGTGACAGTATGCATATAAATTTTAAATCACAATATAACACTGTTTATGGATATACGTGTATGTACAGTAAAATATGAAGACACGAATGAGAAATATACACCAACTTCTACCATGTGGCAACCTCCAAAGTTGGAAGGTAAGAAATAGGAATGTTATATGGGGCTTTAATTATTTTGGTAATAACTTATTTCTTCACGAAAAAATAAACACTTGCAATGAATGTGGCAAAACTTATTTTAGATCAGGATGGAAGATACATGGTTGCTGGTTGTATTTATCCTCTTACCTTTTTTGTATGTTTGAAACACAATATTTGAGGGAAAAAAACCTATCTCTAGCCAAAAGTTCTTACAGCCTCCTATGATCAGGGAAGGACATTTTGTAGACATGATTGGTTTATGTGGCTACAAGGTCATATTCAGTATTAAATGACAATAATGTGTGTGAAGGCCCTTAAAAGGACTATCATTACCTTAGGATGCCAGAGAGGGCTTCACATGCCATGAACTCTCCATGTAGTTGCTGGAGCTGGAATGCCCCTCATAAAATTCAGTAGCTCTCAATCTGGGGCCAATGGAGTGA
>NW_012139747.1:1287484-1309815 GCF_000956105.1 Propithecus coquereli
TGACAGCTACTGGGGTCACAGAGGAAGAACTTCAAGCTTGTAGTTGGTTTGGGAGACTGCTGGTTTAGAGAAAGTCTCCAGCCTTTGGAGGATGTAGCTCTTTCCCATGGGGCTAGAGGCCAGGAAAAGCTCCTCATTCTTCCATTGGTCAGTTTTCTTTTCTTCTTGCTTAGTTCGATTTGCAAATGTTGAACTGGGCTATAACGAATAGGATACCTGCCCTGGACTGTCACCTACAGCTGCCTATTGAGGTGGGCTCCAACACAGATGCCTCCAGGGGAGTCTGGCCTATTGGGAAGTAGCAATATATTTTCAACCCATTGGGGCACTTTTGAGCACTCCCCATCAAGGTTAAAATCCTGGTGATGGAAACTCCAACGGAACATTCTCTCCTCGTCCTTCAGGAAGCAGAGCCCCAAATTACAGATAGTTGTTCAAACTATTTCTGGGTCAATATTACTCTGCCAGTTGGGACTTAAGAGACAAGCATAAGTCTAACTTAGCCAACTTACTATATTAAGTAAATTATCTTATTATTGCCATTTTTTTCACTAATGCCTAAAATCCCCATGGGTTTGCTGAGATAATGTTTGTAAGTGCAAACTTTGTGCCACAATGCTAATGCAAAGTATACAGAGGTAATACTCATTCTTTTATAATATAGGATTTTTCTTTTAAAAGTCTTCTTAAGGATACGTGCACATTTTAATGCCTGGGGGCATTCAACTTTGAGGATAGTATACCATACTATTTGGGTCACGAGGGTCATTTTGTCTGATATGGCCATATTTTTCCCCTCCCTTTCTCCACTGGGCTAAGGAAGGGGAGAGGGTGAAAGAAAGGATATTCATCACTGAACTGCCATCCGATGTGGACACCAGAGAGGAGGCATTGAGTGGCTGGAGAATATTAAGGATCTCAGGCACTGGTGGGCCACCAAAGTGGACTGAAAGGCAGGTTACAGAAGAGGTCAACTCAGGTTTGCTTGTTTTAGGATCCTATCCTGAGCTTACCACATAGCAGGCTATAAATTGGAAGTGAATTTAAGCCACATCAAAGTCCTGGCCATGCAGAGCTGTTAAGTGGTCTGAGGGACATGCTGAGGTGGCCACAGCTTTGCTACTCAAAGTGTGAGTCCTGGACCAATAGCATTTTCATATTCTGGGATCTTGTTAGAAATGCAGAGTCTTGGACCCACCAGACCTGCTGAGTCACAACCAATATTTCTATAAGATCCCTAGGTGATTTCTTAGCTCTAAATTTTGAGAGAGGATGAGCTAGAGAATTTTATAACAGGAAAAACAGCTTATAGAGTTTATTGTAATTCTTCTCAAGCCACCCTGAGACTAGATTCGGTCATTAAATATGAAATGCCTGATTTCAAATCAAAAGTGCAGTTTATTATACCGCAAACAGAGGCAGTATAATTAACAAATTATGTGCCTAAACTATCAACACAGTTTTGCCATCTTAACAGTAGCCTGTTTATGCCAGTAGCGAAGAAGCCTGGAGAGCAAGAGGTGATGAAATCATGAAAGATGTTTTCCACAGCTTATTGAGAATTGAATATTTTTACCTGCAAGAAGTGGTCCAAAGCCTTGAAGAAGTGATAGTCAGGTAGTTGGTGCAAGGTCTGGTGAATATGGTGGATGACAGAGAGTTCCCAAATCCAGCCTCTGTAGTTTGAGCAGCATTATTTGTGCGACATGTAGCCCAACCTTGTCTTGGCCTGTCTCCATTGATCAATTTCTGCTGCTTAATCACAAGCATCCTCATCATTTCGTCCAACTGGTTGCAGTAGACATCCATCGTAATCGATTGACCAGGTTTCATAAAGCTGTAGTGGATGATATCAGCGCTGGACCACCAAACAAACACCATTAGCTTTTTTTTGATGAATATTTGGTTTGGGACTGTGTTTCGACACTTCATTTTTAACCAACCATCATGCTGAATGCTTCCAATTGTCAAAAAGAATCCATTTTTCATCACACATAAAAATACTGTGTAGAAATTGTTCACCTTTATGTAGTGACAGCAAAGAAAGGTGAGCTTTGAGCCGATTTCTCTTCTGACGTTCATTTAAGTCGTGTGAAACCCATCTATCCAGCTTCTGTACCTTGCTGATTTGTTTCAAATGGTCCAATATTGTTGGAATAGTAATTTCAAACCTTTCTGCTAATTCGCATGTAGGTTGAGATGGCTTCACTTCCACTATATCTTTCAGTTAATCGTTATCCACCTTGGTCTGAGGTTGCCCACATGGCTCGTTTTCAAGATTAAAATCACCAGAATGGAACTTCTCAAACCATCAACATACTATGCATTCATTAGCCACATCTTCCCAAACAGTTCATTGATATTTCAAGCTGTCTGTGCTGCACTGGTTCCAGCACTCATATTTGAAACTCGCGTTTGAAACAGAACTCATATTTGAAAATAAAGTGAATTTTTGACTTACAGTTTCACAAAAATTGCTATTAAAAAATGTGAAAGATAATCATAAAGCAAAACATGTATTTGAAAGACTGAGGATGTTCCTTCACAATAAAAATAAAACAAGAAGTGTCAAAGTGAAATGTCAGAGATAGCAACTGTCAGACTTAGTATTTAAGGAAATCAGACATTTCATACTTAATAACCTAATAACTGGTCACTCTTTAACATCTCTCTTTAACAAGCTCTTAGTAAAGGAAAAGAGACTCTTTATTGAGTGCAATCGACAACAACCAAAAAAAAAAAAACAAGAATGGGGCCCATATGGATTTTAACCCTAATATGCCCCTGCTCTTTCCCCCATGGCCTCAAGACAGAACATTTTAGTGCTCCGGACATTTTTCTTTCCAGGATAGATAGGACCTGTGTTGGAGGTGACAGTAACAGTGCCTGCTGGATGATAACTTGGGTCTTTAATCTTCTCAACAAGCTTCCTGTTTGGGGATGTTGGACAAGGAGGCCTTTTACTCCTATAGTATCGCTTTCCGTTTTCATACATCATGATCTACCAATCCTGAAGCTGCTCCTCCAATGTTTTCACATCAGACATGGGAATTTACTTGTCATTAAGCTAAGGAGTCACCACTCAATGTCTATTTATTACTAAATGCCACAAAGAAAAAAGCACATACCTAATTGTAATGGTTAAAGTACTTTCTCTTGCTTAGGGAGACAGCATAAAGAAAACAATAAATTTGAAACATACATCATGATAGGCCTTGCTTTCCACATCATCTGCATTTTGGTTATCCAAAAAAAATGTATGTTAAAGCAAAACATATTTAGTGGGATGTGTATTCCTCTTTGTTCAAAGGTAAGAAAACTCTAACAATATTCTATAGGAAATTCCCCATAAACATTATCACATTTGCTAATGCAAAGCCCAAAATTGTTGAGCTGATGAGGAACTATTAAGCGGTGTTCTTCAGAATTTCAAAAGAAACCTAATGCTTTTGAATTTATACAAATAAATATGATGCATACATTAGATTGAATAACAGGTCAATTTCATGTGGCTCAATCTAATGAAGACAGAGTCGGTATTGTTAGATTGGGATTCCCCTGTGGTTTGATGAGTTAAAGCTCATTTAATAAATATTTATAAAGCATCTAAAAGTGACAGGGATTGAACTAAGTGCTGATCCTCATACTTGCAAAAGGTGCGGCCCCTGTCTCCAATGGAACATAGGCTGATCAACCACTGTGTTTTAAATTCACTTATCCCTGACTATGTGAACTCCTATTAATCTCAATACTCAATATCCAAAGTTCAGAAATGGAATGCATTACTGTAAGAGTTATCTTACTTAGTAAAGGCAAACAGTGCTACCACACATCTACTGTTTTATCTCCCTGACCCTTGGACACAGCTAAAATATCTATAAAGTTAAAGAATATACCAAATAACACATAACATTGAACACTTAGCCTACTACTCAATAAATGTTTTTTGAATTTTGTTGAATACCTGTAAGCTTATGTGAGCATATTAAATGGGAAAGTTATTTACAAAGTGGAACATCTCTATAGTGCAGGGAGGCCTTTCTCATCAGATCACAGAATAATAATGATTTGTTATTCACTATAGTTCTCAACCACAATTGTTTTTACCCTGGCTCAGGTGCTCATGAGAATAAGTGACAAGAACTGTGTCTTCTACGTCCTGATACATTTCATGGCAAAGAGCCTGGCCAAGTGATGATCACACTTAGCAGGATTAGAATCAGAGAATGAGATCTTTAGAACTGGAACTCAGAAAGCCCTCAATTTGCAAAACTGATAGCTTTGGAAAAGTTTCCAAAGCTCATGACTGATGCATTGGCAAAACAATGGTTGAAAAATTCAAGATCACTGTGTGTATTTCAGGTCAGTGATGATATAGCCATAATCCCCTTTTTGTGAAACTCAATCAGGAATCTGAGAGACAGTCTTCTATTTTAATTCTATTCTAATTCCAGCTGGCTCAAAGCTCTGGAATGAATATGCAAGTGGAAAGTGGCCAGAAAATATATGAAAACAGAATGCTGACCTACAATGTCTACAGCAACCAGCTATTGAAGCCAAACCACAGCCTCTGTAGCAGTGGGCCCAGAGAAGTCAAGACTTGGTTGGTGACGGCCAATTTCCCTGTTTTTGTCCTTGCTTTCAACTCAGGACCAACTAGAGCAAGACAAAGATGATCCACAAATCACTGACAAAAGATGCTTTCTTCTAGTCAGGTATCCAGTGGGCTCCAACTTTCCTGGGCCATCAGCCTCCCACGGGGCACCCCTGAAGCCTCCATAGTGTTTCATTATAAAGTTTCCCCACTCTCTGGTGATGGAAATTAGAGCTATCTTACCCCAAATACAGCATTTTGACATGCTGGATTGACTAAAGAAGCTCGAAGGTCTCTCTGACCTTTCCCTCCCACACATGCTTGCCTCTCCCCAAAAAGTTAATTGCTCTATCTTTCGAGGATCCAGACCTGAGTAGGAGAACAATTGTTCTTTTCTTCCCCTCCCTGTAAAATCAGAAATGTGACCACACCTGAACGGATTCTTTGAGAAGATAATATCCTGACTCTCAGACTCATTCAAATTCCAGAGAGAACTGCTCACCTGTGAATCGCTGTTCTGCGTCCATTCATCCTCCCTAGCAATCCTTTATTGCCCCTTCAACAGAATTCCTCTTCCCCTGCCCTAAACCATTTGACCAGAGAGACATATAAGCTTCTGAACTCCACTGGGGAGTTGAATCTTCACTCTGAGTGTTCCCGAGTACACACACTAAAATAAATTTGTATCCTTTTCCTCCTATTAATGGATCTACCTCATGCCAGTGACTTTTCAGTGAACGTTTGGGGGTCAGGGCCTTTGCTCCCTACACCTGCCTGCCTTTGAGTAACTAACTGCCCAATGCACATGTTGGAGGCTCACCCTCTTGCTATATAGCAGGCTCTGAATAAACAACCTTTGATCTTTTTTAGATAATCTTCATTTATTTCCACATCCCCTACCCCATCACCATCACGATGTTTGTTGGCCTCCAACTCCCGATGGGAAACAGTTATTCTCTCTTCTCAATTAGGAGAATAATAAAGGACCAGCCATTTCCACTTTCAGTACAGAAGCTGATTCAGACCTTTCACTGACCTGAATTTCCATCAACTGCCCCTAGAGGAAGTTTCTCACCACTTCTCTCCAGATTGGGACTCTATATCCACCACGGGGCAGCTCTAGTTGGCAGTAGCTCCAAGGAAGGAAGAAGAATCAGTTCTCCTTTCACACTGTTACTGTGTGGAGCCCATGGATACTCAAAGGGTTGTGTATGTTTCCTGGTCAAATAGTAGTTACTGTTATTGTCATCATCATCATCATCACCATTTTATTAAAAATAGCATGTGTAAAATAATTGAAGCAGTCAAAAAATAATTTTAATGTTGATTCTGGGCTTACTTTACCTTTATTTTGGGGCAATATTTTATCTATGTGTCTCCACGGGTTTTGTTCAGCCTTACAAATATCTATTTCCCTACCCACCTAGGCCAAGTAAAAGTGAATGCTAAGTGACAGGTAAGCATGAATATATTCATTAGCCTCTGAATTGGAGTAAAATGTAAGGAGGATCCCAGGGTACTTACAGCAGATGGAAATATGATTGCAAGTGAACGTTTTAACAGAAAACTTTAAAACCTTAGTCTTTAAGTCATTTCTTTCCCTTTACTTTACATACCTCACTAGCAAGTAAAATGCAGCCGAGGGATATTGAGGGTGATTTGTCTAAAACCTAATAAATCTTTTAAGAATCATCTTGTTCTTTGAACCAATCCAAGTCAACCCTAACCACACCTGTGGTTTAACACTTTGTTAAATGTGAGAAGAGGGTCACCTCTGGGGTGTTCTTGGAGGCCACTCACTATTCACAGGGTTTAAAATCAGACTAATTAGTGACATTTATAGGAAATCTAATTTTCCCCATTTCTATGTTTATCTGTTTAGTTACACATATATTAAGATGTCCACTCTTTGCTAGGTACCACACTAAAGGTTGAGAATACAGCTTTTAACAAGACCTAATCTTTGTCTTCAATGTACTTAGGGCATATTTAAGGACACAGAAAGATAAGCAAAGGACCAAAATTATAAATGTGTGAATATTCACAGCCACTGTTCCCCTCCCCTCCACCCCTATTCCCCAGGTGAAGAAAGATTCTTCCTTGTTAGTCATCTCCATGTCCCTTAGTATAGCAAAAAGCAAAAGAAATCCCAAGAATACAGAGAAGCTAAGTTGACCATCATAATAAAGATCTGTGTTATAGATGAGGAAAGAAGAAAGAAAAGCCATGTGGGCTGAGTGTTGGGGAGAGTTGGGGAAGGAAAGAAAGAGCAGCAAACAGGCTAACTTTGTTTCACTTTTGTTCTTCCTGTTGTTTTAAGCATCTCTCAGGCAAGAGAAAGATATTGAAGTGAGAGATACATCTAAAGAAAATCTTTTAAAAGGCTTTTTGTAAACTTTAATAATATATTCACTTTACAACAGTACCCCTGGTATTTTGACTAGTGAGTAAAATTGAATTGCTCTCAACAATTTTTTTTTAAAGTAATACTATTCAGAGACTGGGTCACAGGGATCCCAGTTATATTCCAGTTACATAAGTAACTGAGCAATTATAATCCAGAAGTATAAGTGTTCTGATAGGGGAGGTATAAGCTGCTGTAGCATAAGATAGGGAAGGCATCTAGTAGATCAAAGGAGGATGATTCTCAGTGGAATAATAGCTAAGCTGAGATCTGAAGTATGATCATGAAATATCCAGACATACCTAGATATGCTGGGGGATTGGGGAATAGAGTCAGAGGAATAGTAGAATTGCAAGGAATTAAGGATAGAAACAAATGTAAATAATCTGTAAATACAGCAACATTTAAGGAAAGCCTGAAACACATCACAGGTAAATAAACTAATATAAATTATAAGATGATTATGATGATGATGATGATGTTGAGAGAGAGAGAGAGTGAGAGAGAAAGAGAGAGAGAGAGAGAGAGATCCTATTCATCCACAGGTACATAATATGAAAGAATAATGTTACTATATGTAAAAGCTCTTTCAGTCCATGACAAGACCAAACAGAAGATGCCTTTTGAGACTGAGGGTTGGTGTGGAATAAAAGTATAATCAGCCAATGAGACTCAGGAACATGGTGTCGTTATTCATAATGCCGGAGTAGCAGTGTGTTTGGGAATGAAGGGTAAAATAAACTTGGAAATTGCATTTTCTTTAGATAATATTCTGATGAGGTCTGGAATGCAACCTGCAATTTCCTTTAACAAGTTCTCTTTCTACCTGTGTAAGATGCACCTCCTCCATGAAATTGCATTCTGAGGACCTTTAGTAATTAGTCTTCTACCCCACCCAGCTTTTATCTAGAGGGCCGTGGAGTAGGTTCAGCAAATAATCCAACAAACTAATCAATTAGTTAATTGGGCGTTTACTACGTACCAGATCCTATGCATATATCATCTTCAATTTTTACAATAACCCTAAAGGTAAGGTATTATTTGCCCTACTTAAGGGGAGAATAAATCAAGGATCAGAAAGTTGATTAATTTGCACATCAAAGTGTGGACACGAGCTACACATTTTCTTTTTTTTTTTATACCGTACTTGACTGCTTTTCACTGCTATGAAAATTTTAAATCTCCATTTAGCCCTGGGATTCAGTACAAATGCTTATCCCCTTTCCTACACTCCACATGACGAGTCTTTCCTCAAGCTCACCCAGCCCTTTGTGTCTTGCTACTTGTTTGTTAACTTGTAACATTACTTAGGAAGAGTAAGGATATTTTAGGAGTTAGAAAGTCTTCACCACTCCTTGGAAATATCACTTTAATCTTCCTAAAACCCACTCCCTCATTGTAAAATAGGGATTACCTTGTTACCTATTTCAAAAGGTTGTAATTAGAATTCTATGCCATTACCTAAGGAATGAGTAGACATAATATCTGGCATATAATCACCCAGCAATGCTTTTGAAATTTCCTTCATAGACATTTCCAACCTCAACCTTAATCTAACGTTTCTCAAACACAGTTGTCTTTTATATTCTGTTATGAAGACTTTGCCCCATTATCACATCCAAACAGTTTACTATCTGAGATAGCCCTGAATTCTTGAAGTTAACAAGATGCCAACTAGTTAACTCTATTGTCCTGTGTATAATAAGTATTTGACTACACACCACCATACTATGACATTTTAAAAATATATTCAAGATTTCCTTCTCTCTCACTTTCTGAATAAGAACTAATTTCTTTCTACTCTTAAGACCCCTGTGGTGGAAACTGAAGATTTACACCCTCCAGAAAGTACTTCTATGCTGACAGTGCTTAGAACTCACATTGCTTTACACAGGAGGTGACTCCAATTCCACCAGAGGCTTCAGCCCCGAATCCCCATCATCTCCTTCTTTCACCCAGTTAATTATCAGAGGGCTCATAAAGAGAAGAAATGACCATAAAGGGAACATTGTGCCTTTAAGAGACTTCTCCCAGCCACCACTTTTAAGGCTGATGATTCTGATCTTAAGTATGCATCATCTCAGAAGGGGGCAGAATGTGGAGGTAAATGTCACAGTAAATAATATGTGAGTGGTCCCTTGGTACCCTGAGCACCAAGCTCAGACCCTAGGCATTTCTCTTTCATGATGCTCCAGAGGAACTTCTAAGTCTAACATAGCCATATTGCAAGATGAATTGGGAAATCTTTCTTTTCCTGCTGACAGAGCTCTTTCAGTCCATGACAAGACCAAACAGAAGATGTCTTTTTAGACTGAGGGTAGTTGTGGAATCAAAGTATAACCAGCCAATGTGACTCAAGAACATGGTTTCAGGTATTCTTGTCCTGAGCAGAACTGCCCAAGACAAACACAGGTACAGATACACGCACCCACATGGGGACTGCAGCATTCAGGAAGTAGAATTAAAAGTTAAATTTGTGAAAAGATAAGAAAATTGTTTGAGGCTTTTGGTCTGCTTCCCTGGGAGCATAAAGGAGATTCTGAGGCTGTGATGAGGATTTCAAAGCGGGTGATGCACTGAAGGAGGGCTCTCAGGAGAAGAGGGGTGAAGGAGGCAGGGTGGGGTCAGGGAGGGGCTGAGCAAGGACGTGGTCTCCACTGGAGTGTAACCTCAGCCTGATCACACAGGGAGCTCTGAGCATGGATCAGACCACAGAGTTCCCTTCACCTTGAGGCAAGGGGCCGGACACTTTGCATCTTTGCAGGTGACTGTGCCGTTGAACACTCCTAGTGAGACAGCTCCCTTATGGCAGAGAGCAGTCTCCAAAGCGGGGGGCAGCCTGGAGCACTTTAACAGACAACATTCACTGCAACTGCAGGGTGGCTACACTGGGTAGAAAAAGGGGCTCTGGGTAGAGAACAAACAGTATCCACTGCACTCGGAGTAACATTATTCTTTCATATATGCGTACCTGTCAATGAATAGGGTCTCTCTCCCTCATCATAATCATCATCATCTTATAATTTATATTAGTCTATTTACCTGTGATGTATTTCAGGCTTGCCTTAAATGTTGCTGTACTTACAGATTATTTACATTTGTTTCTATCTACCTATAGCTACCTCTCTAAATGACCTTTCAAAAAGCAAATTGTTTAAAATGTAGCGTAATTTTATGACAGGGCTGTACAATGCACTCTGGATCCTCTCTCGTGCTAGAGCAAAACGAAAAAAAGTGAATATTGCATGTCAACTGATAGAAGAGAATTGAATCTCAGCTGTGAGAAGAACATTTCATCTTTCTCTGCTCTGTCATAATTAATAGCCTCAGTGCTTGATTTACAAAATTTTACAAACTACAAAGTTCTGTTTCTAGGTGCACAATGAAGCTATTAAACAGTGAAATTTACTTTAAAAAACTGTATACAAAAATCAGCTTTAAAAATTTCATATTCTCCCGATATCTCTGGACCTGGAAGTAAGGGATTCATCTGATACCGCATTGCTCTTTTCAAAACAATCCTTTCTCTCTGCTCTCCGTAACTCCAAGGTGTGAATGTCATGTTATATCAGCTGTCTATTGTCACAGTAATGCTACATAGCAAACCACTCCCCAAAGCTGAGCTCTTATTTAGTTCTCAGGTCTGCAGTTTACAGATTTAAGCTGATGCATCAGTTATCTATTGCTGTGTAACGAATTATCCTAAAACTTAGCAGCTTAAAGCCATACACATTTATCATCTCACAGATTCTGTGAGTCAGAAATCAGGCACAGCTTAGGTGGGCCCTCTGGCTCTGGGTCTCTCAGAGGATGCAGTCAGGGTATTGGCAGAGGCTGCAGCCATCTCAAAGCTCAACTGGGAGCAGACCCACATGCCAGCTCACTCTTGTGGGTGCTGGCTGGCTTCTTTTTAATTTTCTCCATAGCACTTATCATCTAATATAGTATATATTCCACTTGTGATTTTCTTTCTGTGTATGTCTTCACTGTGTATGTCCCACCTGAAGGTACACTCCATGGAGGCAGAAATTTTATTGTTGTTTTTAACTACTGTCCCCCAGGACCCAGAGTTCCACCTGTTACAAATCCTGTATCATATGTAAAGAGGCTTTCTTGTTCATGTAAAGAATATGCCACTTCTCTTTCTGGCCCGTTTCTCCTACACTAAGCAAAGTGTTTTTTTCCCCTAGTATTTCAGTTGCCTCCATACTTTCTTGAGCTCTTCCAAATGTATGTTTTCTATCTGCCACGCAAACCCATTGAGCTTATTGATACATTTCTCCTCTATTTACCAAAGGGGATTTCTAGATCAAATACTCACATAGTATGATTAATTGAGGGAAAGCTTCTACTGTATAAATATTGTATCAGTAAACAATAAAGACAGAGACATTTAATCTTTTAAGCCCAGCAATACATTTGTATGTGAAATTAACTGTCCAAAGACAATAGGAAATATAAGCAAAATGACATTTGAGGATGATTTCAAAAACAGCGAAGTGACTTCACTGAATAATGAACACAATGGTTGTTTCCGTTGACTTATAATTAAATGTAAAGCAACCCTAATTGCTATAATAGTCATTTAACTGAAATCCATTGGCTTCAAAGACACAAAGAAGTGTGTTGCCTCTTCGCAGTATTACATCTTCCTTTTTGGCTATAAAATGTTAGATGGGGAACTGTGAGCTCTCTCTTTATTATCTTTGGAAAACATTTTCTTTTCTTGTCTAGTAACTATAATGTCATTCTCTTGGTAACACCTCTGGCCTCATAAAGTTTGGCTTAACTTTATTGATCTCTTCATGTATTTACAACAAAACAAACATATTTTGTTTGCAGAAATACGTCATCTGTTGCTGTTTGTTTGAGCTCAGCTGGGGAATGGGAAGAGAAACCAAGTTTTGAGGAAAGAACAACAGCACCATTTGGACAGCTGCATGAACAGATCTCTGAGGCAGACAGTTGAGCCAAGGGATGTCTCAGCCTCTGAGCTTCTTTGGCCTCAAATTGAAGCCTGGAAATAAAAGAGAGGGGCCCAAGAGATGGGTGATGTGGGGCTGGAAGTTCGTGTGTTAGTCATCAAATTCATAGCATGGCCATGCCAAATTGAAACTCATCACTTCCCATGAGTTAGGATGGCAGGTTTTTAAAGCTATTTCTGGGTTTCAAAAAGTCACCACCATCAAGCAGTTCAAGCCATACAGAGATAGAAAATATTCTTCCTACGTCTATCCCAGGAAACAGTGATTCCTTGCCTTGCGCCAGTTACACATATGCACAATAGCAATAAAGTCCTTAAACCAGCTGACATCTATCCACCAAATGAGATATCAATAAACTCAGCATGGCTGACACTTTTGATTGATATCAATTTACTTAAGTGCTATCTTCCTTAAGGGCTTTTAGCATATTCAAATAATATTTCTTGAGTTCATCTAAGTTTTGAGAGACATGTCTTTTCAAATAAAAAAGTATACTAATTTAAACACATAGATGTCACTGTTTTTTCTTAACCATGCATCCCCTCATACTAGCCACCAATCTGAAAGACATGTTGAATCTTTTTTTTATGTAAAAACATGCCTTTATTATCAAGTGCAGAATATAGAATCATTAAAAAAAAAAAAAGCAGAAAATCATAGAAAATAGGAAATTTTGACCTGGCCAAGAAAATAAGGAATTTGGTCACTTTCTTCACAGCCATTTTTGCTTCTGCCAAGGTGATCGGGGTTGTCAAGCCTGCCCAGTTCCCTTTGCTACAGGAAGGTGAGGCTGCTAACGTCAATGTCAAAGTGGGGATGGTGTCATCTTTTTCTAAAAGGTTTTCTTTGCTGAGTTTAGAATGTGCTGCACACAGTGCATCCTTCAGACTTCATAATGACCCCTGGTTAATTGTAGTTTTTGAGAATTTTGTTTAACCCTGTAACTCTACTATTTTCTTAACCAAGGACTGTCTTCCATAGACGAATCCTCTCTTCCCAAGGTAGTTGGGAGCAGACCACATAGAGATGTGTAAGACTCAGGTTTTTGTTCATAGCAGGATGAGAAACTATTAGAGGATTTTTAATGGGGGAAGGACAAAATTCATCAGGATTTATAAGGCTCACCTGGCTTCTGCATGAGCTACTACTGAAGAGAAAAACAAATTTAGGAAGATGAGTTAGGAGGCTAGTGTGATAATACAGGAGAGCAAGCTATGTTAATTTGAACCAGGTGGTAAAGGTGTAGATGATGAGGGGGAATCATTTTCCAGATGCATTTGGAAGGCAGAGCTTTCAATATTCTCTGACAGATGGAATATAGGCTATGAGAGCAATAACTCCACTCCATGAGGAATAGATTTAGGCATTTAGGAATAAACAATGAGTGGTTTTTTTTTGGAGGTGTTAACTTCAAAATGACAATTATTGGTTCGACAATAGCCAGGACATTCTCTGAGATCCCCTCTTTGAACTTGAGGTAGTTCAGTGCAGCAGAGCTCTACCCTGGCTGTACATGAGAATGGCTTAGGGAGATTTAAAAATTCTGATGACCAGAATGCTCCCAAACCAATTACCTAAGCATCTCTGGGATGGATTAAGGCATCGGTGCTTTTGAAACCCTCCAGGTAAACCCTATATGTGGTGAGGGTTGGGAACCACTGGTTCAGTGGCATCAGCGGTTTCTGGTTGGAAAGGTCATGGCAAAGTCTCTTGCTTGTAGGGACAGGCGGAGCGTGCTTCCTGGATGTGAGAAAATTGGACACAAGGCAGGCACTGTGGATAGGAAATGGGTAACTCCCAGGTTGACTCTGACTCTTCAGGCACTCTCCCTCCATTTCTGGAAATGTCTGGCCTTCTTGCTTAAGAAATTTGTTTCACACTTTCTTCACTTAAATTGGGCACCCTTTGTGGTGCCTGGATGTCCTCCTCGCTCAGAGCCTGAGCCTTTTTAGCTGGTCTCTGGAGATCCATGCCAACAATCCATCCTTGAGTTACCCGAGAATCTAAGAGCACTTCAGAGCCGCCCTCACAGCCCAGCAGCTGCAGTCGAAGCTAATCTGCAAGCAGCATGACTTGAACTGCACAGGATGGTGGTGAGGAGAGAGCAGGAGAGCTGCAAAGTAAGACGGTGCCAGGGGCTCTCCCTCAAAGTGGCAGAGCCCTTAGGGAGAAGCTGGAGGTGTTCTTAGAACCTCCCTCAGTGAAACCCACACATGCGTGGGTTGAATGGCCAGGGTCCTCATGTAGACACTCACACACACTGCACACGTAACACACAGGCCACCTGAACTCACACATAACACATACCACATCTCCCCACTTCACACACTTCTCATCCCCCACCACTACCCTATGAAACAGCACAAGACAGAGTTTCAATGGGCTTATTCACTCTTCAGATGAATGAGGATTAAGTTTTGGATACACTTTCTGTGCCCCCAGAAAATTTCTAATTTAACCAGGAGAGAAAACACTGCTAGATTAACTTTGAAATTTGGGGTGACATGGCCCTGGGAAGGAAAGCTTCTGGAGGACAGGTGTCCTTCCAAGTTCCCCTGAGGCTATATGATTTAGGTCCCCAAACACCCTGTTTACCTACAAAATCACTCTCGAGTAAGGGAGAACTCAAGCTGGAAGAAGGCCCTCAAGACCTTCTTACCCAGGGGAAAGTTTGTCTAAGGCACTGCCAATTAACTCAGACCTGAGGAAAAGCCCTGAGGTGACATTGATTCTTCTGCCCAAGGGCAGCACATGCTGTCAGTTCCTGCCCACGTCCCCTTACCATCAGTGAACAGCAGGATCTGCAATTCTTTGCCCAAGGACTTTCTCTGGACTAAGAAGCCCACTTTGCCCATTCCCGCAGCAAGCTGGGCGTTCCAAGGAATTGACACCACCAACAAGCCGCTCTCCACTGTGACTGATGGGAATGGGCTCCCTGCCTTTTGAGTGAGATAATTCTGAGGCAGACTCTGCAATGGGCTTCTAGAATCCCCCCTTGGGACTGAGCACCGGTTGCCCACAGTGCTGACTGGCTTGATGACATACTCTTTATTGACTGCTTTCTTTTCCCTGTCTCTACCATTTCCTACAACCCTATCAGTGTTTTCTGGGACCACCTCTCAGACAAACTAGTTGCACTGAAATTCTTATTCAGGGTCAGCCTCTGGGGAACTCACACTGAGATACCAGGAAAGGGAGAATCCTTCTACAACCATAAATGACAAAAGATGGACAGATTCAGTAGAGACAAAAGGGATCAGAGCCACAAATATGTTTACAAAAACAGTCCTGTTGTCTATATTTGATTTACAATGATGACTTGGGGATTTTGCCTCTCTGCTGGGGTAGGACCAAGGTGACCACATAGAAGAGAAACAGATGCACTCAGCCTGCGGCCTCACACATCTGCTGGATGAGCAATGACTACAATTTTCCAGGAGGAGACAATAAAAAAATTCACATAAAACTTTTTATTGTGTAAGTGACACTGGTTATTATAGTCAGCAGTCAGAAAGCTACCCTGAGGACAGAACTTTTCTGCCTATTAATGTAGAGAAAATGGCTAGCCTGCTTCCCAAGTCTCAGAATACAACATTGGAGATGCTAGGACTCATTCCAGAGGAGTTATAATACTGGCGAAATACAAGAAGGATGTAGCAAATGCGTGTTGCAGGAAAGATAATAAAATAAAAATCTAAGCATTTCGGAGCTCTTGGGGAAAATTGAATCCATGGGAATTGAAAAAATAAAAGGCTTGGGTAAAAATATGGTCTTTTTACAGAGGACAAGAAAATAATGTATTTCTTCATTTTATGAAGAGTAAGTTCTTCTGGACCCAAAACTGAAGCTGAGACATTTTCTAACATACAAAAACATTATTTCATAAGGGCTCACAGTTTTGGTATTTGTAATCAGATCTTAAAGATTTCCCTTTCAGTATGGAGAGATGCCAACATATAAACACAATTTATAAACAATCCCTATATGAGAATAATCCTCCTCTACCTTCCCCCACCCTCCTACCTCCCTTTTGATATCAATACTGCCTCTTGTAAAGCCAGCTTCTGTGGCGGCAGCCAGTGTGCCAACGTCTTCACCCACTCCACACCCTCCATTCCAACAGAGCTCTAAGGGACTCTGCACCAGTCACAGGGCATGGGAGAGACTGGAATAATTCAGGGGTCGGTTTTAATACATTAGCATCACTAGAGCTTAAATATTTGTGTGAGTTGGGGAGTGGGAGGTTATTCTAACATATCAGTGAGATAGCCCAACTTAAGTGTTCTAACAAAGACCAGCATCTGCATCTGGTCTTATCCCTCAAGTCTTGATGTTTAACAAAATGAAAATTTATTTCTTGCTTATATCACAACCCAATACATGTCAGTAGAGGGCCAAAGGGGTCTAGTTCATGCAGTCACTCAGGGATCTAGGCTGTTCCCATCTGTTGGCTCTGCAATGTCCTAGGACAGGTGTCAGGAAACATTTTTTTAAAGGGCCAGAGAGTAAATCTTTTCAGATACATGAGCCACACGGTCTCTGTTGCAACTGCTATCATTGTAGTCTGAAAGCTGCATAAATAATATATTAAAAATGGCCATAGCTGTGTTGCAATGCAACTTTATTTATATAAACAAGGGGCCAGCCCACAGGATGACATATACAGACTTCTGCACTAGGACCTTGGAGCTCTCTACTGCCTTTGGTCAGCAGACAAGGGAAAAGAGAGTGGAGGATCAGGATTGCATGGGAGATACTTTGAGGGACTATGCATAGACAAAACACTTAACAGTTTATTCTCATTTCATTGGTCAGATTGTATGGACTCACTCAACTACAGGGGAGCTTGGAAAATGTAGTTTAGCTCTGGGCCCAGAGGGAAGAGGAAACAGGATTTTGTGAGTTTACAGCATTCTATACCAAACTGAGAACTAATCACTTTTTATGATATAGTGTCTGTGGAAAAGATCTTCTGAGATTCCATATAAATTTTTTCAAAAGCCCTGGCAACACAATTCCTGTGAGAATTAGGAACTTCCAAAATCTATGATTAAAGAATTTTGCCGGCAATTGAAAAGTACAATGTTTAAGAGAAGCATTACTTAGAAAAATCATAAAATCATAAAATCAATCATAAAATCAACTATTTTCTTGGACTTAAGGATGATCCATATTTCCACGTAGATGAATTCTGCAAGTTTTAATAATTAGGAATTAAAAGGAATTCTGCTGGACCTTTGCTTATAAACAATTTTTTAACAGAGTTACGATTCATAGATAGGAGTAAAAAATCTTTTCTTCTTCTTTTTCTCCTTCTTCTTCTTCTTTTAATGAGATGAGGTCTCAATCTGTCGCCCATGCTATAGTGCAATGGTGTGATCATAGCTCACTGCGGAGCTCAAGCAATCCTCCTGCCTCAACCTCCCAAGTAGCTAGAACTATAGGTGCAAGCCACTATGCCTGGCTAAGTTGTTTTTTTTTTTTTACTACTTTTTTTAGAGAGGGAGTCTCACTAGGTTAGCCAGGCTGATCTCCAACTCCTGGCCTCAAGCAATCCTCATGCTTCAGCCTCCTGAGTCACTGTGACTACAGGTGTGACCCACCATCCCTGGCACTCTATTTCTTTTTAAAAGTCCATGATTCCTACATGAACATCGGTCTTTCCTCAAATGCTACCAAATCCAGGGGATTCAACTGCATCCATGAGCTTGGCTAATAAACCAAGTTTTGCTTCCTTATCAAATTCAGGGTTTATTTTTCTCCAGTAATTCTTAAGAGTGAATACTTTCGTGGAATCTGACAAAAGAAAAGAGTTTTTTCTTTTTTCTTTCTTTCTTTTTTTCCCTTACCATTCGAGGCATGAAAGGCAACCTTGTTTAGCAGCATTAGCAAACTCAAGGGGCTAAAAGGATATAATTGAAATTTCATCAGGCATTCCTGCTATGAGAAAAAGAAAAAATATATAAAAAACAAAATCCACCATAATTGTTCTGGTGTCTGGTTTGTGTCAGTATAAGTAAAAGACAAAGAAATAAATCAAAAGCTCTTGTCTTCATTTTTCAGCCTTCAAGCCTTCTAATGAGGCAGACCTGTGCAGATAAATCTAAAATTTTAATAAGGAAAAATGAAAAATATATGCAGCTGCTTCTGCAGTGCCCTTCTAAGTCACCCTGGAATTCTTCAAGTTACTGTGATTACTCTGGATTCTGGGTATATTTTATAGACAGTGAGAGCAACTTGCTCCAAATATCAAACTACATTTAAAATTTCATTAGTTTATTTTGTCTTTTAGATGCTGATGCTTTTTTATTCCTTTTGCCAATGATGTTGGCTTCTGGTGGGTTAACCTAATGTATCTGTTAGGGCAGCAGTTTTGAAAGTTTAGCATGAATTGTTAAAATACAGATTCTTGAGCCTCCCCCACAGAGAGTTGGAATCAGCAGATCTGGGGCCAGGCATGAGCTTTTGCATTTCTGGCAAGTTCCCAGTGCTGCTGGTTCTGCTGGTCTGGGCCATACTCTGATTAACTCAGAGTCAAAGGTCTTTCAATTGGAAACCCAAGTCTAACTAGTTTAGCAAATAGGAAATGTATAGGCTTGCAAGGGTTAAAAAATCAGGCTGCCTGTCTGACTTCAGGCATTATGAATTTCATTGGCTCAGTGGATATCCTGAGGGTCCAGTTTTTTCTCTCTCTTTCTCTTGTAGCTCATTTCCCCTGTGTTGGTATTTCCCTCATGATCACAAATGGATTGCAGTGCTCCAGACCTTGTACTCTCATTTTTCCAAGCCCAATGGACAAAACGGATTTTTTTTCCTTCCCCCAATTGTTGAGGTTTTTTTTCCTATTACTGGCTTTAACTGAGTCACATAGTCATCTTGAGCCAATCATCGTTTTCATTGTAACCCTAGGGATGTGATAGCCTATCGGTTTAAATTAATCTCCCCCTTCCCCCCGAATTTATGTCCTAGAGCATCTGTTGTGTCTGGTTTTTTGCTTAAGGGGTTTCTCCAAAGCCATGGACACTCTCTCAGCTTGAGTATAGTTGCATCCTAGACATGTATGAGATTGATGTCCTTGGGGCAACTCCCAACAAATAGGGGATGGAGTTCATGGATATATGTCCCCATCTCCCAGCTGTCAGAGGGACAGTTATTAAGTGCATTCTATCAGGTTTCCTAGTATGGCCCAGTGGGAGTCTACCCCAATTGCCCACTGTAGAAACCAGCTCTATGATAGATGTTGCATAGACCTATCCTCTTCTCCTCTCTCTGTCTCCCTGCTTCTTGACCCTGCTTCTAAAATCACCTCCCAAATAAACTCTTAGCTCTCAATCTTTCCCTTACGTGCTACTTTTAGGGGGCAAGCCAAACAATGGCCTCACCTAAACTATGGGGATTGACACTGGGGGAGAGGTTATTCTCCCAAGGAACACAGGAGTACTGTTTTACCAAAACAAGGGTGAAAAGATGTTAAGAAGAAAAACATATTTCCCCTAAAAACCAGTTAATTTCTGAGCTTAGGTAAATACAAACACAAATAATACTGAATTCCTGTTTGATCCGAGTGTGGATTTGCGGTGGAAGTACTGCATGCCGTGGACTAGATGGCAGCATGCCAGCTGTAGATGCTGACCATCCAACAGGTAGATTGGGAGAGAAGAAAAGGGGCATGGATCCCATGGTTACCTTTAGATATACTTGTGGTGCCAGTCTCTGCTTCTGGCTTCACAGGGTTTCCTCCCATGAGCCTGTGCGTTCTTGTGACCATCTTCCCATTTTATAAGGACACCAGTCATGTTGGATTAAGGGTCCATCCTAAGGACCTCATGTTAACTTGATTACATCTGTAAAGATCCTATTTCCAAATAAGATCCCATTTACAGGTATTAGGATTTAGGATTTCAGCATATCCATAACAAACTCATACTAATTCATGAATATTCCTTCAACCCACTTCCTGTATTTTGGGCTCTCCTCTAATCCTTTTCAACTCACCAACTTGTTGCCACTACAGTCCATTTTCTGTCTGGAAAGGAAAGAAATTTCTGATTCAGAGAAAACTGCAGGAACAGCAACTTCCTAAAGCTTTCAGAAAGAACAAGGGAGCCTGAGACTGCCAGACCCTTAAATGCCAAACAGCTTGGAGAAAGAGATTTAAAGCTCATAAATATCAAAGAGCCTCTGGAACATTGGGGGCAGAAGGAACACTCCTAAACACAGTGAAACATAAATAAAGTTGGATTGGGTTCATTGGCTGCACTCCCAGGGCAAAATTATCATCCCCTTTCCAAAAGTAGCATTTAGCACAACATTAGTTTGAAATCGTTATTGTCTTTTTGGAATACATTATTTTTTTATAGCTTATGGCAGAAGTTGACACACAATGTTGCATTATTCTGTATTTCCACTCAAATGCACGCAGGTAGGATAGTAGCCCTGATAGGCACTTTGGGACTGAGCTAACTTAGGCTTTACTCCAAAGAAGGTCACTTACCTACCCCTACAAAGATCATCTTCTCATCTTGCTCCCCAACTCTACTGGCATTATTATTTATATTTTATATTTCTTTTCTGATTGGAGAAGGCATAAATTGCTATTTAACATGTAGAAAAGAAAAAAAAATGAATAAATAAAAATTCCCTACAAGCTCATTACTTTTTAAAAAGCCCATCACATATTCTTTGGAACCATGATGCTTAATAACTTCCTAGTACTTCATTGTCTGATGTACCATAATTGTTTCAGCCAATACCCTATTATGGACCATTTACTTTGTTGCCATGTTTTTTATTCTTATAAAAATGACATGATGATCATCTTGTACCTAAATTGTTGTGGGCACTGTAGCATCACTTCTAATTTCATATCCTGAGTTCCAACAGTCAAAATATGTACATTTTCTGACACAGAACCCTAGATAACCTTGAAGAAGGAAGGAAATACACCTGCTGCTGTCCAGATCTCAACAGCTTTTACCTATTCTTTTATGAAGGTCCATATGTCTGGGTCCATAATAGGAAGGTGGAAATGGGCACTTTTTGTTTCGATACTCTTAGGCTGTGTTTACCTTCCTACATGCACAGATGGGAGCAGTCCACCTGGGGCTGTTCTCTGGCTCCTGAGGGAATCTGATGAAATTTCCTGATCTCTTATTTTCATGGGTCTTGGAAAGAGCTGTTAGGAAAATCGTGGATTTCATCCCACTTTGATGTGCTATAACCAGCTATAAAGTCAGTTTGTTGGAGGCATCCCACATTGGGAGCAGAAAATTTGCAGTGCCCTGTCTTGATCACTGTGCTTCAATCAATCAGGGCAAGTTGAGGCCATGTTTTTACATCTCTATCCCACGCACTCCCACGTTTCAGATCCAATACAGGAGCAGGGAGTGGGCTACTCCTTAACCCAAATCTACCCTGGCCAGGTTCCAATTACATTTTTTTTATTGTTGTTTCTTGCCCTCCCCCTCAGTAGAGGGACCTCCATTCTTCAATCTTGTCTTCGGCAATTTAAATGACTGATGGCTTGTTGCATGTCATTATCCAGGCTTGGAGAGAATAGTAACTGCACAACCCCTCTGATCAGGGAAATAAGGTATAGAATTCTGCTGCAAACCATCTCGTTACCTGACAGAGTAGAGTCCAAAAGCCAAATTTAGAAAACTTCTAATCCAGTGTTTGCTCTTTGCTGAAGGTGAAAGCTTTCTCATCTGAGATTGTGAGCAATTCTCATCTGTGAAGAAAGAACAAAATAGATGGACGGCACATTGCAGAAAAAGGAATTCATTTATGCTTTTCTGAAAGATGATTTTTTGCTATTCAAAATGTGGTACATGGATTGCAACTTCAGGGTCATCTGGGTGCTAGTTAGAAATGCAGGTTCTCCGGCCACGAGAAGACATTCTGAGTCAAAATCTGCATTTTAATAAGATTCCCAAGGGATTCTTATGCATTTTAAGGAGTGAGAAGCACCAGTATGTTATAGGAAAGTTACTGTAATTCAGCTGCCAGGAAGAGGCCCTTTTAAAAACCAACCTTACTTATAAAACTAAACAAAATGAAAACAAACCATCAAAAACGTTTTCTCACTAGAAGAATATTTGGATTGTTCCAGGATTAACTTCTCCCTACGTTTATTTATAAATTTAACATGACTAGAATAAAAATATCAACACTGAATAGTCTCAAACCCCAGAATTGTTCAAATCGATTTTAAATTCATAGAGAAAAATAAACTAGCAAGATTATTTTATATACTGAATAGTCCTACAAACTACCCAAAGACTATTATTTTGAATCGTTTGTAAGACTAGCACCCAAAAATTAATTCTAAGGGATGGGATTTGTTTAT
>NW_012139747.1:1310125-1321895 GCF_000956105.1 Propithecus coquereli
CTATTTTGCACTTTGCTTTTTAGCACCTTTTATATATCTCCCATTAGTATATACAAAGGTCTACCTCATTGTTTTTAATATTTACATAATATTTTTCCTCTGTTTGCATCAAAATTTGCTTTGTTTTCTTTGGCGATGCCAGTTGATACTACGATGAATCTCTCTCTGCGTATGTGTCTGTGCACATATGAGTCTATCTGTAAAATAAAAATCTATGAGTAAAATTGCTGATTCTAAGAAAAGAGGCATTTAAAATTTTGATAGATTTTGCTAATTGCTCTTCAAAAACACTATATCCATTTAGTACCCCACCAACCATCCATGAGTCTTGTGATTTCCCTATGTCTCTGCTATACGGAGATATCAACCTTGGAAATGTGTAATCTGATATTTGGAAAGAAGTGTCACATTTCTATTTTAATATACGTTATTAATTATGAGTGAATTTGAGCATATTTTCATGTTTAAAAGCCATCTGCATCTCTATTTATGAATTGTTTGCTCATTTTTTTCAGCCATCTTTTTCTAAGCAGAAAAAGGCCTTTTCTGACTAATTTATCAGAACTTCTTTTATATTAATGGCTTTATGAATTATCCCTTAGACAGTGACAAATGTTGCAAATATTTTTTTCTCAGTTTATATTTCATCTTTTTTTCTCTTTATACCTTACATTATTTTTGTTTTGAACAGAAAACCCATTTACCTGGTTTAAATATAGAAACAGTATATTCATGTTATGAACTAAGAAGTCTTAGTCACTTCCATACTTATGGCTGTTTACTCCATAGCCCACCTCCATGTGAGTAATCCTGTTCATCATTTCTTGTGTATTCTTCAATGCTCGTGTAATTACAAGCAATTACACATATACAATCTTATTTCCTCCTCTTTCTTGTAAAAAGTACAACGTCACTGACTATGTTCTTGATTTTTCCTTTTCACTTGGAAAAACATCCTGGCGATCTTTCCACATTAGTAGAAAGGAGCATCCTCATTTCTTTTTACAGCTGTATAGTATTCCATCGTATAAATGTGACATACTTTATTTCATCAAATTTGCAGTGACAGACATTTGTTTTGTTTCCAGTCTTTCACTATTAAAAAAAGTTGCAATGGATAACCTCGTAACTATATTTTTATTTTACATATGAGCAAATATATGTGTAAGATATATCCCTAGAGATAAGATTGCTGAGACAAAGGATAAATGAATTTATAATTTTGATAAATGTTGCCAAATTTTTCTACATATTATTTTTAATTCCCACTAGCAATATATAAGTATCAGTGTTCAGAAAATTGTGAATTATTGCCAGATGATGAATAAAAAATGGTATTTTATTGTAGTTTTAATTTACATTTCATTTTTCATGGGGAAAAAGTATACAAATGGTTTAAATGCCTTTGTATTCCTTTAATTCCATGAATTGTTATTTATCTGTTCATAGCTTTTCCCAGCTTACCATTGGATTGCTGTCTTTTTAGATCAATTTTTAGAATTTCAATATATACTCAGGCACAAGTCCTCTGTTTTTGATGTGAGTTACTAATTTTTTAAAATGGATTATTTTTCTTTTGATCCTCCCCATTTTTTGTGTGTTGGATTTTAATTTTTTAATTAACATTATTTATCTTTTATATCTCTGGTTTTGAGTCATATTTAGAAAGTAGGCCTTTCTTACTCCAAATTTATAAAGGAATTTGCCCACATTTTATTTCAGTTTCCTCAAAAATTTGCTCTACTTAAAGTTTATTTTATTCTGCTACATAAAGCATGGCTGCAACATCATCTTTTTTCTAATAGCTACCCAACTAGGCCAATATCATTTTTTAAAAAACAAAATCTATTCTTACATCACTTAAATTGAGATACTGCCTTAAATATATTTTAAATACTACATGTGTCTGAAATACATTCTGAACATCCTATTATGTTCCATTGGTCTGATAATTCATGAGCCAGTACTGCACTGTTTTAATTAGTGAGGGCTTACGGTATGTCTGTACCTTGGGTAGATCTTGGTCCCTTTCACTGTTCATTTTAAGAGATTTCTTGACTAATCTTGCTAGTTTCTTTTTCTATGTGAATTTAAAATCAGTTTGAATAGTCCTAGGGTTGAGGACTATTCAATATTGACATTTTTATCCCAGTCATATTAAATTTATAAATTAACTTAGGAAGAAGTGACCCCTTTATGATGTATTTATTAGAATATTCTCATGCAAGAAACTGCTAAGTCCATTTTTTCACACCCTTAATATTTTTAAGTTGTCTTTTAAGGGTTTCCACCTATATAATTTGCACATTTCTTATTAAATTTACTATGTTGCTACTGTAAATGAAGTCTTTTTTAAATGATATATCCCAATTGATCACTATTTATATATAGGAAATAATTATGTACCCTATGTTTATTTTATACTCTGATAACATAACTACAATCTTTATTTTTTGGTAGTAGTTTTTCAGTTGCTTCTCTTACGTTTCCTAGATATTCAATCACATTATGTGGACATTATAATAGATTTACCCCTTTCCTTCAGATTCCTTTTATTCATCCAAGACAACAGACATAAGAGAACTCATTTCCCCCACTCCAAAAAAAAAAAAAAAAAATTAGAGGACTGTATATTAGAATATAGAACAAAACCCCCAAGGAATCCAAGAAACATTTACAAGGGGATCTGACAGAAGGTCAAAGTTACATGTTAGGGTAGGATCCAATAAAGTTTTGAATTGTTCCCGGTTAATGAATGGCTTTCTTAGTACCTACATGCTTATAAAAGGAGCCTTCAATTTGTCTATATTTTGGCATTTATTTTCTTTGTGACCTAGTGTATAAATAATGTTTTATAAACAATCCATGGATATTTGGGGGAAAAATAACTTCATTTGTTTTTACTCAAGAAATCTGTATTAGTCAGTGTTCTCTAAAGAGACAGAACTAATTAGATAGATGATAGATAGATAGATAATATAAGAGAAGATTTATTAGGCCAATTGGCTCACACAATTAGAGAGGGTGAGAAGTCCCACCATAGGCCATCTGCAGGCTGAAGGCCCTGGGATGCCTGTAGCATGGCTCAGTTCAAGCCTGAAAGCCTCAGAACCAGGGAAGCAGGTGGTGTAATTCTCAGTCTGAGGCTGCAGGCCCCAGAACCCAGGCAACCACTGGTGTAAATCCTGGAGTTCCAAGGCCAGAGAGGCTGGAGTTCTGATGTCCAAGGGCTGGAGGAGAAGAGTGCCCCAGCTGCAGGAGAGGGAGAGAAGGAAATCCTTTTCTCTCCTTCTTTGTTCTATCTGGGCTGCCAGCTGATTACATGGTGCCCACCACATTGAGGGTGGATCTTCCCCACTCATTTCATCAACCCACATGCCAATCTCCTCTGGAAACACCCTCACAGACAAACCCATACTTAGTGCTTTACCAGTTCTCCAGGTGTTTCTTAATCCAGTCAACTTGACATCTAAAATTAACCATCACAAAGTCCACACTTATCAGCCCATATGCATCTCTTTAAACCATGCTTGATCTCCAAATAAAGACAACAACAAGTTTGGCCTAACATGATACAGCTATCCTGCATATGATTGAAAACTCCCGAATCTCTTACCCAGAAGAGGTGAAAGAAAAGGAAGTCCTTAGGTGATGTGTACTCTTCTCTTGTTAGCTCATAATTTAATTATTATATAAAATTAACAATGCTTAAATACTGATATAAATTCAATATAGCTTATGTTAGATGATAAAGAAATAAGAGAGGAACAAATCCCCCCCCCAAAAATTGCATAATATATGCATATATACACACAAACACATTCCTAACAAAATAGGGAAGAGATACTCATGACAATTACTGTCTCTGTTTTTTAACTACCATTACTACTATCTTCTTCTACTACCCATTCTGTATTCCCTTTGCCTTCAGTAGACACCTCAGCTGGTTGTGGTTTTTTACATGGAAAGATGACCCAAACCTTCATGCTTGAAGTGGTCTGGCCATTTGCAGTTCTGCCTGGATTGGGTTAGTTTAATTTCCCATTGACCTTAATCACAGGGCATGATAATACCAAGAGATTCCTTAAGGGATCACCTGTATTCCAGACATACTCTTCTTTATCTCCATTGTAGAGTGGTAGTCCAATTTTCTCTTAGTAATCTGGATTATTCACCCAGCAAGCACTATAACTTCCTTCTTAGCCTGTTGACTCAGAAGTACATGGAGCCCAAAGTGGCTGGGTGGCAATCTTATCTTTCAGTTTGCTGCAAACTGCTTCTGGTTGGACTTATGAACATGTACAAAGAAAAATGTATTTGCCAGATCAATAGCTGCATACCAAGTACCAGGAAATGTGTTAATTTGCTCCATGAAATCACATCTGGTACAGCAGCTGCATTTGAAGTCATCACTTGGTTAAGCTTACAATAGCCCACTATCGTTCTCCAGGATCCATTTATCTCGTGCACAGGCCAAATAGGAGAGTTGAATGGGGATATAGTGGAAATCACCATCGCTTCATTTTTTAAGTCCTTGATGGTGACACTAATCTCTGCAATCCCTCTAGATATGTAGCATTACTTTTGATTTACTATTGTCCTAGGTAGAGGCCACTCCAATGGCTTCCATTTGGCCTTTCCCATAATAATAGCCTTCACTCCACAGGTTAGCGAACCAACGTGCAGATTCTGCCAGCTGCTGAGTGTGTCTATTCCAATTATGCATTCTGGAACTGGGGATATGATCACAGGATGAGTTCAGGGACCCACTGGACCCACTGTGAGTCAAATATAAGCTAAAACTCCATTGATCCTCCCTACACTAACTAGAGAGCCACAGTGACATTTGGGTCTCCTGTAATCAGTCAGTTCAGAGCCTGTGTCTGGTATCCCCTGAAACTTCTGATTTTTTTCCTTTACCCCAATACACAGTTACTATGGTAAAAGGCTGTAGGTCCCTTTGGCAAAGGATGGGAGAAAGACTGACAGTGTAAATTTGGGGTCAGGTACTGCAGTCCTTCCTGGAGGAGACTCAGCCTCCTCTTTATTCAAGGGGTTCTGGGTTCTGGGTTCTGGTAAATTGCCTCAAGTCTGGGACTTGATGGAGAGGCCGTGATTCTCTGTTTTTATGATTCAAGTTAGACTTTTGTTCACTTGATCTGAAAGTTTCCTGCTTACACAGATCAAGTGAGAATGTAGTAGGATTCTTATCTATTTCACATCTAGGAACACTGTGATTAACCAGCCAATGCCACAGACCTACATCAGTCAGGCTATTCTGATAATCGCTCTGCCTCCCTGTCCATCACGGTGACTATGCCCACCTTGCCTTTGATGGTTGAGTGCTGCCACTTGGCCCCTGCCACCCCAGGATCCAATTATTCTTGTCGCATTTAAGTTTTCCAATTGAGTGACTTTGGTTTCCACTGTAAGCTTCGGCCCCTAGAGAAGAGCACTCACAGAGCTCTTCAGGGATGCTGGAGCTCCCCTCACAAATCTATTTCTCATTATCTATTTTCTTATTTATTTAGTATCTAGTTGATCTGTCAAAAATTGGAGAAGTGTAATAAATCCTCCAACATCTGCTGTGTTTCTATGTATATCTCTTGTTTCCTCAGTTGCAACTGTATCTATTTTGACATTCTGTTTTACAGCACACATAGGCTCGTGAGGATTACAACTTTCATGAAACAATTCTCCTCATTTTGTCTTTACGCTTTGTGCCTTGAAGTTTACTTTGGCTAATATTAACATTGTCATCTCTACATTTACTTAGACTGCATTTCACTGGTTGACTTTGCACATCACCTTCTTTTCTTCTTTTTAACATTTTGAGCCATTTTATTTTTTATTTCATTGTATTTTTTTAACATGTTGAATCATTTTATCAGTGGTAGGCAGCAAAGAATTGGGCTTTTGCTTTATGACCCATCTGTGAATGTCTAAATTTTAGTGTAGGAGCTTGACTCATTTGCATTTATTGTCAGAATTGATATGTTTATTATGTTTGGCAGCTTTCTTTCTGCTTGTTATTTTTACATGCTTCATTGTGGTTTCATTCCCTTTTTTTCATTTGCTATATGGTTTGCGTTTTATTCGACTTTATCTTTTCCCCTTTTAGAAAAATATACATTTCCCATCATGATTACATTTAAGATTTTCAACAAATGTTCTTCAACTTAAAATCCTTTATGTATCAAAGTTAAGAACACTACAATGAACTCTGATCTCCTTCTACGCAAGAAGAACCATTTGGAACTTTTACACTGCTCTGCTTCCTATTCCTCAACATTCTGGTACTTGTCTTTATGATACACTAATACATGCTCAGAGCCAGATAATTATAATTTAAAAATATGTTAATATTAAAGTAATGTCTTCAAAAAGAAAAACTTGAAATTGGTATTCAATTTTGTGATCAAATTTTTCACAATTTAATAATAAACTATTTCCATGAAATGAACATCTCAATGATCATCACCTGCTATTGTATTCCATGCCTATTCTATTCTTGAATTTTTTATTCTGATTTCTCTTCTAGTTATTTGGAGCCTATAGTCAAGTCATGTTTTCAAGGAGGGTACATAAGCACTTTAGTATCTGACTTCTTCAATAAATAAGAACATATTTTCTGTGGCTTACATGCATTAAATAAAGACTAGCTGTGAAATATGAATTAGATAATTTTCTCCCACAAAACTAGGCAGATGTGATTGCATTACTTTCAGGCATTTAGGGTTCCACAAAAGGAATCTCAATTTTGCTCAACATTTGTTTCTTCATAGGAACCTGATATCTCTCTTTAAATACTGGCAACAATTTTTAATAATATTTAATTAATTATTTTATGCTTGTTGACATTTACCTGAAATATCTTAACACACTTCAGTGTTTTTAAACAAGTTTGTTTGGAAGCAGGCAAGACTTTTTCATATTTATTTTTTAGTTTTACTTCTGGTTTAATTTGCAATGTTTTATCCTCAGTTATACTTTCAATTGCTAAGGTTCTCTGTCCTTGGTTCTATTATTTTTTATCTTTTCATTTTTATTGTTTTCTTGTGGCTCGAAGTCACTTGGGAAATTGTTTCAACTTGTGATATCTACTGGCATCTTAAAAATAGGACATGTGAGTGTTTGTGATTAGATCAAAGGTATATCCAATACCCTAATTGAGCCACATGCCCCTTCCTATCACCAACATATCCTGTATCCCATAAGTAACAAGTAGCAAGATAATCAGAAGAAAAACAAATGAAAAAGGCTCTAATGTTTATCTTTGGGGATTGTATGTTGACTATGCATACCCTTGGGCCACCTAAGATCTTGTTATGTACTCTCCTGCAAATAGCTCCTTAACAGCCACAGAACACACCTGGGTGCATGCAACATTTTGTCTAGTATAACATTTATCCATTGAGTCCTCTCTAAACTATCAAACAGAAGACAAATGACAACATTGCATGACTCTAGAGAACAGAATACAAATGACAGATCCCGTTTGTTGAGACTCAGGACACATCACCCTAAAATATGGCTATAGGAGACCAGAATATGCCACTTCAAAATTTACTTCTATGGTATCTTTCAAGCCAGTTATCCTGAGAAACTGCAGACACAAGAGTAGCTCTGAAAAGCTATTCTTCTGTAAGAGAAATTTATATCTATAAAGGAAATCTACATTAATAAAATACCTGTATCGGGAAGAGGGATGCTGTAGACAACTTTTATTACTTAAGAGACCTTTTATCTACATAATTAGAGAAATTTTATTCACCATACAGTTCCTCCTCTCACCCTCCCATAACTCATGTCACCACCCCGCCCCCAGAAGACTCAAACCCCTATTTCTTTAACTCAATTGTCACGAATCCATTTCCTGGGAGTCTTATCAGTCAGAGAAGATTAACTCCATCATGTAAAAGGCACCGGAAGTTGACACTACACCCCGACAGATTATTACCTGTTCTTCTGAGGGCCTGAGAAGAATAGGTGAATCTTTCCCCAAATTTATTTACTCTCCCCTAAATTGCCATTGTTTCTCCTCCCCTCTCCCCTCTGCAGAGGGTATGTAAGCTTCTAGATCTCACTGGGTTTGGGGGTATTCACTTTTCTTCTATGTGATGCCCCTGTACACATAATAAATGTGTATGCCTTTTCTCCTGTTAATCTATCTAATGTTAATTTAACTTTTAGCCCATCCAAAGAACCTAGAAAGATGGAGGAAAGCCATTTCCCCCCCCCATACATTTCCCACAACTAAGTAAATCTCAGTCACAAAAACACCACTGTGCAGAAGGTAGAGAGGGTACCTTCAGAAAAATTCTATGTTTAAGTAAGAAAATTCAATATGTATAGAAGATGTCTACAGCAAAGATGCTGTCCGGGCTTTCTCGTATATCATCCTGGCCTTCATTTGTATACACCAAGCGCAGCTTAGAATGAATGCCTATGTCTCTTTATCTGACTGCCTGCAGGAGCACACTTGACTCAAATTCTGGTCAAACCCCCATGTATGGCCTTAAGAGTTAATGACCCCAGAAACAGCCTTCAAGTAATGATGAATGAGGATTTGGTGGATAAATACCCCAGCTCCCTTCCATTAGGAGAAAAGAACCCAGTGGAGTGCTGTACACTGCCTCCCAGAGTTTCCCTTCAGTATGATGCTACTGTTGCCACAGCCCTTGTTAGCCCATTCTTTATCAACTGCCTTCCCCTCTCTGTTTTACCTCTTTACTTCTGTACCAGTGTTTCTTGAGATGACCACTCCAATAAATCGTGTACACTGCAATTCTCTCTGGTTCTGCTTTTGGGAGAATGCAAACTAAAACAACTCCAACCAGAAAGACAAAACTAAATAAATAGAAAAATATGGGTGATGCACCGTAAGACATACTATGAGTAAAACTTACCTTTGAGCATCCACTGAGTTAAACTTACCTAACAGACAATAAGTTTAAGGTTTCCTCTTCCTCTAAGTGTTCAAGAAGATGTTTCCTTTTCTTGACACAGTATCATGTTCCATAGATTGTATGTAATTTTTAATTCCTCTTTATTCGCTCTCAAAGGAACAGAAATACAGACAGGCCACATGTGTGAATTGCCCTTAAGTCTACTTCTTCTCTTTTTGAGGCTGGTCATCTCCTGTTCTCAGATCCACAGTTCCAGAACAGGTCACTTTTGTTAGATCCCAGAAAAATTCCTCAGGGAAGCAAGGTAGTATGTCATGGAGGTCTGTGGCCCTGAGGGGCTATATTTCCCCCACTCCATACCTGAATGGGGTCATTGCAGAATTCTCTCTCCTCTCTTGTTTAACAATGATTAAAAAATAACACATTTACTCAGATATTTTATCTCATTGTTCACTCTTTCTTAAATAATGTCCACATTCTACCTAATAAAGACTCTATTTCTTCTGCAAAAAACACTGGTGCCCTCAGGACTACAAGAGTAAGTAGCTTACTCCCCCAGACCCCTTATGCTTTTCTTCAATGCTCCCCGATATCTAACTGTATTTGTTCCCAAACCTGGTATTGCCATCCACACTTGTTACTATAATTGTTATCGCAATTGTTACCGTATGTATTAATAATTTGATTGTTATGTAAATATGATTGATAAAGGGAAAAGTTATTATTTATATGAGAGCAAAGTAGATTACTTCAAAAAGACTCCAAGGGAAGTTGTTTAAAAAAAATGTTACATTTGATTTAGAGATGTGTGAGAAAACTGTAAAAGATTTGAACATAAAATTGTGTGTATTTACACACACACACACACACACGTCTCCTGCTTTCATATTTGCTTTGTGAGTGCTGTGAGTTTCTTGCTCCACTTTAAAGAGACAAAAACTGAAACTCTTAGACCAGTGAATAATTTTCAACCTTGGATGCACATTAGAATTACTGGGAAACTTAAAAAAAAAATGTTGGGACTCACTCTCAGAGATTCTGATTCTATTTGTCAGAAATAAGGCTGGGTATGGGGCATTAGAACTGTTTTTGTTTTGTTTTGTTTTGTTTTCCAAGTTCTTCAAAGACTCTGATGTGCAGTAAGGATGCTGGAAATATGGAACATCTTATCTTCACTTTGATTAGTGACTAATCTATTGTATGATGCAAAGCACCTCTACAGATTGTGTTTTCGTCAATATTGCTGCATCAGTCTAAAATTAGTGGCCATTGTTTCAGATCCTGGTAATATAATAGGTTGTTATCTAAGGTGTCAGTGAAGTTGCAAGTTTCCATCTTTTGCTTAGTTTTCACAGGCATTTTAGAGTAATATTGCAGCAGGTAGGGTCAAACACTGTTAGCCTGGTGACCTCTTTAATTAAAAACAGATAAAAAATGTTTAGAAGAATGTAAAACCTTACCATGTTGCGAGAAATTCTTCCCACTTTCCAAACGTGGTGGCTCATACCTGTAATCCTGGCACTTTGGGAGGGCGAGGCAGGGGGATAGATTGAGGCCAGGAGTTCAAGACCAGCTTGAGCAAGAGCAAGACCTTGTCTCTACAAAAAAATAGAAAAATTGGCCTGTAGTCCCAGCTACTTGGGAGGCTGAGACAAGAGGATCAGTCGAGCCAGGAGTTTGAGGTTGCAGGGAGCTGTGAGTCTGTCTCGAAAAAAAAAAATCTTCCTTGATTTTTGCTGCTTTAGTTTCACATTGGCATTATTTTGTTTAAGGTTTTAATTCTTTGTGGTTCATTCCTTTTACATGATAATTCATTATTACTTTGAAGACAGAAAATAAGCATTTATAATATATAAGAATAATTTGATGAACATATGTGCCTACCACCCAACTTATGAAACAGAAAATTATCAAAACCTTTCAAACTCTCTTCAATATTCCCATACACACATCCCTTCCTCCCACCCAGAATTAACCTGTTTCTCAAATTTTGTATTTCCTGTCTGAAAATGGTTTTAACATATATCGTTGTATCTATAAGTATGCATTGTTTGGTTTGGCATATATGACCATTAAATATGTGTAAACCAATGTACCAATTTTGGTACATCTGATACTTGCTTCCTTTTTTCAATATTATGCTTTTAATATTCATCCACATCAGTATGCCCATGTGTAATTATTTCAATTACATTGCTGGATAGAATTCCATTAAATGAATATACCTCAATTTATTGATTCTGAAAAATAGTTACAACATTAAGGTAGTTTGTACTATTTTACTATTATAACAATATCACAGTATTGTTATTTACATGTGCCTAGTGCAGTCAAGCAATCATTTCTCTATTCCACCAGTAATCACACTTCTAGATCACAGTGTATGAATATCTTTACCTTCAGTGGGTAATTCCAGAGTATTTTCTAACAGTGAATCTAACAGTTTGTACTCTCAATAGCAGTATACCTCTGCCAATTCTTGGTATTCTGTTTTTTGTCTGTTTGTTTACTTTTGACAAAATGTGGGTTGTAAAATATTGCCATGTGGATTTAACTTGCATTTCCCAGATAATTATTGGGAATGACCATCTTTCCCAATGATTATCCTCCATTTATGATACCTATCCTGTGACATGCCTATTTATGTCTTTTGAACACTTTTGCATGATACTGTTTTTCTATATTTAATGGAAACTAGAAGTTATTAATATCTCCCAGATAATAATTCCTTGTATTTTTAGTCGTATGTGTAAAAACTTTCACTTCAGATTGTTGTATTTCTTTTAACTCCATCAGGATGTTTTTGATGAACAGATGGTCTAACTTTAACGTAGTTTTAGGATTTTCCTTTAAGGTTTGCA
>NW_012139747.1:1322791-1350767 GCF_000956105.1 Propithecus coquereli
TATTACCTGGTACTTTGTTTTCTAGGTCTTATAAATTGAATCTTTTTGAAATTTCAATTTCTAAATGCTACTAGTGAATAGAAATGCAATTGTTTTTTGTATAATAATGTATAATGATTTTATTGTTAAAGAACTTGCTAAACTGGCATTTATTTTGATGAAGTCGTCCCTTTGCAGTTCTGATCAAAAGCAAATACCACACAAAATCTGTGTGAAGCAGAAAATGAGATTGGTCATGTCTAATTTGAATCTACAGTTTGAAAAATTGTGCAGTACCCATCAGGTGGATATAACTCATTAGTTAATACTTGTTATTTAAGAAGGAAATATAATCGTTATATTTCCTTTAGTTTTTAAAATTAATTTTCAAATCATTACTAACTCTTATGATAAATACTTGTTAATCTTTGAACCTAACCTAACTACTTAGTAGATGAAACTACTAATTAGTTCTTTTGGCCTAGAGTCAGCTTAAAAAATTACTGAGACACTAAGGGCATCAAAAAATGAGAAAGTTTGGAAATCTCTTGTTTAATTTGCTCTTAATCTTAAGTTTTTAATTATTTTATTTTGCTTTTCATCTTTATAAATTTAATTTCTTTCTTTCACAACTGCTTGGCACTTTTATATAGTCTCTTTCTCCTCTCTCTTATTCACCCATTCTTCTGAATATGTGTGTGTGTATATATATTTTAAATTGACTCTCAAGTCTACTGACCCATTTCCTTAAGCGTGGCTGAGATTCAAGCCTAGCATAAAATGTCTTATAGTTCGTGTAACTCAAGTCATTTTTTTCTTCCACTTAGCAGCAAGTTTAAGGCAGGCAAAATTTCTTACTAGTACTCAAAATGGGAGGGTCTTTCTTTTCATGTATCTAATTCACTCTTCAAATGATAGCGTAGGTCTTTGGAGTTCTGGCCTCCTTCTGGCTTGGGTGGTCTAGGTTTGTCTTCATTCCCATACTGACATTATAATAAAAGTTTAAGGTAAGTGAAGGTCAGGTAAAATGTTTAGAGTGTTCACCAATATGACTCTTCATCGATCTCTTTGGACTTATGCTTTTGCTGTTTTGGACAACGAGGATTTTCATTATTTTCTTGATGGCTTAGAAATGAATTTTTAATTTTTTAAACTGCTTTTGCATTACATTAATTTGTTTGGGGCACCATACTGTGGGCCAGAAAAGTTGTACCTTTCTTGAATGAAGAGTGCTGATGATGTTTAGATTCCCTTTCATTACCCTCACTTTCTACATAAGAGCAAATAGAATTCCCTTATCAGCTCCTACATTTCCTTGTTCATTGTCCCTAGTCAAATTCTGGAGTCTGGCAGACATTCATCCGGTTTGGCACTGCTGGACCAAGGTTCTCTGGCCACCTCAGAAAGCAACTCCATGCAATAGGGATGAAGATCATGTGTTCATGTCGGTGCACACTTTGAATTTCTAAGCTGATGACAGGAAACAGTGCAGGCTGAGCTTCTTCTGGTCTAAGTCAACGTGTTAGGTTTGTCTGTGTGGATGTTTCCTGGTCCCCTGGTTCCCAGTGTCAAGAATGAGCCCAGTTGATGGTGCAGTGATTGCAAATACAGAGCAATTTTATACAGTTTATCACATAAAAGAAAGAATGAAAGTAAAGAAGGAAGCTACTCAAAGTGAAAATACATTCCAGAGAAACTGTAACGGGTCATTCTCCCCGAGTGGAGAAAGATCCCAAAGACTGAGCACAGGCTGCCTTTTATCAGCTCTCTGGTTTGCCCCATCTTTCTTCCGGCAGTATTGGTTGTTGTTTCCTGCCTTTTGGGGTGATTGACTGGTTGTGGTTATATAACAGGTTACATAAAAGGTTGGTTATGGAATAGTTTTCCTTTCTGCGCATGTGTCTTCCTCAGAATTCTTCACAAAGCTCCAGCCATGTTATGCTAATTAGATGGTAATGAGCCCTGGGTCAGTTAAAGATTATTAGGAACTTTTTACCATGTATGTTCCCACCAGGGAACAGTTCCTAGCAATTTGGTTCCTAGCTACAATTTGGTAACTGCTTTCCACCCTTAGCCACTTCCTTGCAATCTGTTTACCCTCCACCAGTCCTAACAAACCTATAATAATTTCTCAATTAAGCTCCATCTTACTCTTTCCTCAGATAGTGGGATTCCCCCAATACTGGAAAAATATCATAATTCTGTACTTCTAATACTATTATAATTTCATTCCTGTCTTTTTTGGAGGTGGGGGAGAGTCTACTATGAATATGTTTTAAAAGGAATTCTGAAGAGAGCCGTAAAGGATTCTTAGTCTGACTCAATGTGAACTCACAAATCTTTAAATGCAAGTTAATGGGGCCAACTGAGAGATGACACCAGTTTCTTAGGGCATTTCTCTCTTGGCCAAGAATTTGGGTTTTGTGAATAGTAGGTGCTTACAGGAAAAATTCTGGCACCATGCAACAGAGTCTGAGATTGAATTTTTGGTCTGCAGTGTCTCCTCATATATCAAGCCAGAGCATAAAGGAGCATAAAGACATTTCATTCCCTTCCATTCTCAGCACAACTGGTTTGTCCACCTAACAGGACACTAACTGCTGCTGACATCAGTGGCCACAAGAGTGTCCTGAGACCCTGTGGATCTGGGGCTGGGACATATCAATTAGCAATAATTTTAGCTTCCCCATAACTGAATGCAGAACAATTGAAGTACACTGAATAAATGTTATTATTGTGGACTGGTGAATAGTAAATAACGATGGAAGTTATTACCTAATACAGACCTTTTCCAAATTGCTACTGAAGGATACAATACTCTACCCCATCTGCCACTACCTCACACAACGTAATGTTAATTATAAATGCTGCATTTTCTTCATTATCAAGATGAAGATGAAACAAGGAAAAAAAATTTAATCAAGACTAGGTTGGAGGAAAAATGGAGTCTCACCAATATAACATTTTAAATTGTTACCTCTTTACAGAAAAAATACAAATTGCAAAAAAAGACAATGTCTATAAACAAAAAAAGCCAAAGTAGGCAAACATGTTTCAAGAAGATTGAGTGTGGAACAGGACAAGAGGTTATATCATAGTGAGAAAGCTGCCATGTACATGGAGTGTAGGATTTAACCCACAGTCTCACCATAGTTGTGGTACGTTATAAAATCACCGAATGTTAGAATTTAAGTCATTTTCAGACAAAGAAACTGGGGCATGGAGAGGTTGTATGTTCTACTCAATGTTTCCATCACATGGAAAATCAATTTAAAGAATGGTTGTACTGCATCCCTGTGCCAGAGGCTCACACAACTGTGGTTACAGTGGCTGTTCGGCTCAGTTGTTTCTGCAGCTTGTGGTGAATGATCAAGATATTAGCTTGTTGGCTAATCATGGGCCTGTTTTTCCTAATAAATTCAATTTGGTACAATGAAATGCACTCTTGGGAAGGAAGCCAATGCTGTAGCAACTAAAGTTGGGTGTGAAATAATGAAATAACGTGAAAGTTAATTTTGAGGGATACAGATACAAGTTTCCAAACGATATATGTACCAAAAAAGGAAGGGAGGAAAGATAAGCAGGGAAATGGTTTGTGGTTTTGTTCCCAGTGAGCAGATCTATGCAAACCTACCCCTAAAAGCCAAGGAAGTTGAGAGGCCAAAGAAAGAGGCTGACCAATCCAGTTTCTCAGAAAGAAACATTTAATAGGGACGTATGAAGATAAGCAATGTCTTGGATGGCTGGGAGATAGTGGATTCCCACTCCTGCCCTCCAGAAAGCATCCTTTGTATAACAAACTTTAGGACAAAGACGTGTAGCTCTCGTGCCTCAAACATTTAACTATCTTTGTGAGGGTTTATTTATGCTGCAGGCATTGTTTCTTTATGAGGCGTTATTTATGTTACAGGTATTGTTGAAAGGCCTTGCTGCAGAACCCCATGGGATACAGGGGTCAAACATAGGTCATGATGGCAGTTTCTTTCCAGCATGGCATCACTCTTGTATGCAACATGCTGTTTTCCTACATGTATACAGATCCATCCCATTTCCAAGTAAGTCCCCGCTTCAGTGTGAACAAAAAAGATATGTATTGAGCACTTAGGGGATATACACTATCTCTTCACTTCAGTAAATACTGTTAGTGCCCTCAGAAACCTTAGATTTTAGTATAATTCATGCTTAATTTTTAATAGATTTGAATATAATTTAATAGAACTTAATTTCCCATTTGTAAAAATGAGGATAATACTTATAAAATGTTTTAAAGAAAGCTGAGACAGTTTTGCTTCAGGAAGTAAGACTATCAATTTCCAAATAGCTCTATAGCACACTGTTTCCTGCATTTCTTTGTACTTTCGCAGTGCTAGACACATGGTAAATGGCCTCAGTTCTTCCTGAGTGGCAAAAGAAAGAATCAGATACAAATTCAATGACGTTAAACAACTAATTTAACCTCACATTCTTATACCTATTTTGTTTTGCTCCCAAGTTATAATAGAACTTCTCTTTCCCTACCTAAGTGCTTTGACAGGTGCTCTATCTAAATATTTAGATTAACATACACACAGCTGGGCTGGAAAACTTCCTTTCACAGCACTCAATTCCATTTATTTTATTCTCTATAATGACATGATGCAGAGAAGTGCATTATAAATGAGACTTAAAAAGTAAAGGAGAAACACGGTGTATTTCTTTTCACTGGGACTTGAGAGGGGATGAGGGAAATGTTCCCTACACTGCTAGTTGCAACTTCCTTTTTTGATTGTTTTTCTTCCCCAAATTTATTGAGGTATAGTTGACAGGTAAAATTGTATTATAATATTTAAAGTGTAAAAATCAATGATTTGATATACAAATACATTGTAAAGTATTCACCACAATCAAGTGAATTAACATATCCATCACCTCACATAGTTACCCTGTGTGGAGGGTAGGGGGGTAAGAAAACTTAAGATCTTCCCTCTTAGCAAATTTCAAGTATACAATGCAGCATTATTAATAATAATCATGTTGTTGTAAATTAGATCTGCAGAACTTAGGTATCTTACATAACTGAAACTTTGTACCTTTGACCAACATCTCTCCGTATTCTTCTACCCCTAGCCCTTGGTAACGTTTACTCTCTTTCTATGAGTTATGCATTTTAGATTTCACGTATAAATGATATCAGGAAGTATTTGTCTTTCTGTTTCTGACTTATTTCAGTTAGTGGTATGGTGTGGATGTTTGGCCCCTCCAAATCTCATGTTGAAATCTCATCCCCAATGTTGGAGGTAGGGCCTGGTGGGGGCGTGTTTGGGTCATGGGGGCGGATCCTTCATGAATTACTTGGTGCCATTTCTGAGATGAGTGAGCTCTCACTTTATTAGTTCATGTGAGAGCTGGTTGTTTAAAAGAGCCTGGCACCACCTCCTCCCTCTCTTGCTCCTTCTCTCGCTATGTGACATGACTGCTCCCCCTTCTCCTTCCACCTTGATTGGAAGTTCTGTGAGGCCCTCACCAGAAGCAGATGCTGGCATGATGCTTCTTGTACAGCCTGCAGAACCATGAGCCAAACAAACCTCTTTTCTTTATAAATTACTCAGTCACAGTATTCCTTTATAGCATCACAGAACAGACTAATGCACTTAGCATAGTATCCTCCAGTTTCATCATCCATAGTTTCGTAAATGACAGGATTTCTTTCTTTTTAAGGCTGCATAAAATTCCTATCTGTCTATCTATCTATATATGTATCTATCACATTTTCTTTATTCATTCACCCGTCAATAGACATTTAGATTGTTTCCATATTTTGGCTACTTTGAATAGTGATGAAATGAACATGACAATGCAGGTAATTTTTGAGATACTAATTTCATTTCCTTTGGATATATACCTAGAAGTGAGAATTATGGATGATAAGATAGTTCTACTTTTAATATTTTGAGAAGCCTTCACAGTGTTTTCCTTAATGGCTGTACCAATTTACATTATCACCAACAATTTACAAAGGTTCCCTTTTCTCCACATTGCTGCCAATATTTGTAATGTCTTTTTAATAAAAAACACCATAACAGTGGTGAGGTTATATTTCATCATGGTTTTGATTTGCATTTCCCTCATGATTGGTAAAGTTGAGTGCCTTTTCACATACCTGTTGGCCAACTGTATGTCTTTCAGAAATTTGGGAATTTTCTAGTCAGATTCTTTGCCCATTTTTTAATGGGAATATTTATTCTTTTGCTATTAAGTTGCATGTGTTCCTTATATATTTTGGATATTAACTCCTTGTCAGATATATGGTTTCTTCCTGAAATTCCATAGTGCAACTATTATTTCACTTCTTGGCATTCCATATGTCATATAGACTTTATTAACTCTTTTTAATCCTTTTTGTTGCTGATCTTTTGATTGTATGATTCCAAATGATATATGTTCAAATTTGTTGATTCTTTTTCTGACTTGATTGTGTCTGCTGTCAAAGCTGTGTCTTGAAAATTGCAGTTCAACATATTCTTCAGCTCCAGAATTTCTATTTTGTTATTATTTCTCTTTGTTGAAATTTCTATTTTCTTTATTCATTTTTTTCCTGATTTTTTATTGACACATTGTAATTGTGCGTATTTATGGGGTACAAACGGGTGTTTTGATACACATATGTATGTCTTCTTTTAAGAAATGTCTATTAAGGTCTTTCACCAATTTTTAATTGGGTTATTTAATTATTTGCTGCTGAGTTGTTTAAATTCCTTATATATTCTGGACGTTAACCCCTTGTCAGACGTATAGTCTGCGAATATTTTTGCCTATTCTTTAGGTCATCTCTTCACCGTGTTAATTGTGTCCTTTGTTGCATAAAAGCTTTCTAATTTGATGTAATACCTATTTTTGCTTTTGTTGTTTTTGCTTTTGGAGTCTCATTTTTAAAAATTCTTGCCCAGCCCAATGTTGTGAAGAATTTTCGTTACATTTTCTTCTAGAAAACTTCTAATTCAATAGTTTTAAGTTTTACATGTACAGCCTTAATCCATTTTGAGTTAATTTTTATATGGTGAGAGGTAGGATCTAGTCTCATTCATCTTTATGTGTATATGCAATTTCCACAGTACCAGTTATTGAAGAGACGGTCTTTTGCCTAATGTGTGTTTTTGGCACCTTTGTCAAAAATCAATTGGCTATAGGTGCATACATTTATTTCTGGGCTCTGTATTCTCTTCCATTGGTTTATGTGTCTGTTTTTTTATGCCAGTACCATGCTGTTTTAGTTAGCATAGCTTTGTCGAATGTTTTGAATCCAGGTACTGTAATGCTGCCAATTTTGTTATGGAGGTTGATTCGGCTACTTGTTGTCTTTTGTGGCTTGACTTGAAACTTAGAATGCTTTTTTTTTTCTATTTCTGTGAACAATTTCACTGTTATTTTGAGAGGAAGTGTATTAACTCTGTAGATCACTTTAGGTAGTATGGTCAATTCTTTAATCTTAATTCTTCCAATCCATGAATATTGGGATATCTTTCTATTTATTTGTTTCTTCTTCATCAATGTTTTATAGTTTTCAGTGAAGGCTGCTGTGGTTCCCAGTGACACCTGCTCTGTGGCTGATACTAATAGCTCCTGTTCTTCTTCTTTGTTCCTAGCCATCTCCAAACGTCTGAGCTATGTTGATATCCTCGGTGATCTAGATGATATAAAACCAAAGAAGGTCCTTTGGGTAGTGCCCCCAAAATACTAATGAAACTGGTTGCTCACCCTGCTTTCCTTTTCTCAGTGAGGGGAACCCATAGGTCAGGGAATTCCCTTTCAGTACTGAGCCATTCCTGCCTGGGATGTTATACTGCAGGCAATGAAAACCTGTTCTTACCACTTTTTTGCATGGTCATTCTCCATTTTTTTGCTCCACTGTGTTGCTGAAGCTTTTTAGCTGGACTCCTGAGCTCTTAGAGATATTTTTGTTCATGGATACCTGTCTAATTATTTTGGGGGGATGGAGGGTAAAGGCTGGGGTCTCATACTCTGCCATCTTGGTGATGTCATTTCTGTCACTGTGTTTTAAATTCTCTGAACAATGTTAACAACATTTTTCACAATTCTTCAAGGCCCATTCATATTCACGTTCTGCCTCCTCAATAAAGCCTTACTTGGACCTTGGTACTTGCTTATCTTCCAATTCTTTAAACTCTCTTATTAGCCCACAAACCTGTGCCAACCATTTCAGTATTTAATTATAGGTCAAACTTTATTGTTCTCCATCCTTTTTCATTTAAATTGTTTCCTATTATTCTGGAACAGGGACCACAGGATTCAATAGGGAGTTAAGCGGATGTGTCTGACTTTCAATATCAGTCAGTTAGTGCCATAATAATTCCATGTAACAAATCATTTCAACACTGTGGGCTTACAACAGTAATCATTTATTCTCCTTCTCCAGCCTGACAATTAGCTTGGGATTGGCTAGGCTGGACTCAGATTAGATAGCTCTGCTCCACAAGTTTATCATTTTCCTCACACCAACAACCTACGTGGGGCTTGAGTTTATCATTGCCACAGCGGGAGCGCAAGAAGGCAAACCCATGTCCAAAGGTCCATTTCGATCTATTGCTTGCATCATATCTGCCAATATTCCATTGGTCAAACTATATCATATGGCCACCGCTGAAGTCAAAGGGCAGGTAAGTCTCTTCTGCCCTTAGAGGGAGGAACTACAAAGTCACATGAAAACCAGGTTGATTACAGAAAGGAGTGAAGATTTGGAGACTTTTCATTCAAACCACCATACTCACCTAATTATAAAACCTTGAACAAGTCATTTAATCTCTCTTAATTTGCGTACTCTTCCATAAAATAAGGTGAATGCTACCTTTTTAATAGTGGTAAGTTTATCTTGATCAAGTAAGCTAATGAAATGAGGTACCTAGCACCAGGCCTGGCTCTTCCTCTACAAACAGCTCCTGGTATGCAAAGTACCTGATTAGCACTATACTGGACTTTCTAACAAGACGAGAGCTCTCCAGCCAAAGAACGGATTGCTTAATGCTTAATGCAGCATGAAATAGAAACTGAAAGCATTGAATCTGAGCTGAGCAGTATGGGATAAAACCTGAATCTCTGCTATCTCTATGCTGGCATGATTCTTTTCATATGGATTCTGAGGTCCCTCTCATTCTAGAAGCTGAACATGTCATATGCTTATTTTTTATGTTCTTTTTAAAAATTCTTTATCTTTAATTATTATGGGTACATCATAGTTGTACACATTTATAGAATGCATGTGATGTTTTGATACAGGCATACAATGTGAATTAATCAAATCAGGATAATTGAGGTATTGATCACCTCAGGCATTTATCATCTCCTTGTGTTAAAAACATTCTAATTCCACTCTTTTAGTTATTTTAAAGTATACCCTAACTTATTGCTGACCACAGTTACTTTATTGTGCTATCTAATATTGTTCATTCTATCTAACTATCTAACTATAGTTTTGTACCCATTAACCATCCACACTTTATCCCCCCTCCCCACTACCCTGCCCACTGTCTGGTAACCATCATTCTACTCTCTTTTTCTGTAAGAGCAATTGTTTTAATATTTAGCTCCCACATGAGGAAAACCATGTGAGATTTGTCTTTCTGTGCTTGGATTATTTCACTTAACATAATGTTCTCCAGTTTTATCCATGTTGCAAATGGCAGGATTTCATTCTTTTTTGTGGCTATATAATAATATTCCACTGTGTATATGTACCATAATTTCTTTATCCATTCATTGATGGAAACATAGGTTGATTCTAAATCTTGGCTATTGTGAATAGTGCTGCTATAAACATGAGAGTGTAGACATCTTTTTGATATACTGATTTCCCTACTTTTGGATATATACCCAGGAGTGGGATTGCTGGGTCATATGGTAGTTCTATTTTTTAGTTTTGTAAGGAATTTCCATGCTGTTTTCTATAGTGGCTGCACTAATCTATATTCTCATCAATAGTAACATTTACATTCTCATCCCCTTTCTTCACATCCTCACCAGCAATTCATTATTGCCTATCTTTTTGATAAAAGCCATTTTAACTGGAGGGAAGTGATATCTCATTGTAGTTTTGATTTTCATTTCTCTGATGACCAATGATGTTGAGCATTTTTTCATATACCTGTTGGCCATTTGTATGTCCTCTTTTGAGAAATGTCTATTGAGATTCTTTGACTATTTTTAATCAGATTATTTGATTTTTTTCCTATTGAATTATTGGAGTTCCTTATATTAATATATTCTAGTTATTAATCCCCTGTCAGAGGGATAGTTTGCAAATGTTTTCTCCCATCCTGTGAGCTGTCTCTTCCCTTTGTTGATTGTTTACTTTGCTGTGCAGTAGCTTCTTAGCTTGATGTGATTCCATTTGTCCAATTTTGCTTTGGTTGCCTGTGCCTTGGTAGTATTACTCAAGAATTCCTTGCCCAAACCAATGTCTTGAAGCATTTACCCAGTGTTTTCCTTTAGCAGTTTCATAGTTTCAGGTCTCATATTTAAGTCTTTAATTCATTTTGAACTTATTTTTGTACATGTCAAGAGATAAGGGTATAGTTTCATTGTTCTGTATATGGATATCTAGTTTTCCCAGCACCATTTGTTGAAGAAACTGTCCTTTCCCCACTATGTGTTCTTGGCAACTTTGTTAAAGATAAGTTCACTGTAGATGTGTGGATTTATTTATGGGCTCTCTATTCTGTTTCATTGGTCTATGTGTCTGTTTTTATGCCAGGACCATGATGTTTTGATACTACAGCTCTGTAGTATAATTTGAAGTCAGATAATGTGATACCTCCAGTTTTGTTCTTTTTGCTCAGGATGGCTTTGGCTATTCTGGGTCTTTTGTGGTTCCATATAAATTTAGGGATTATTTTTTCTATTTCTGTGAAGAATGTCATTGATATTTTGATGGGGATTGCATTGAATCTGTAGATTGCTTTCACTAGTATGAGCATTTTAACAATGTTGATTTTTCCAATCCATGATTATGGAATATCTTTCCTTTTTGTGTGTGTGTCCTCTTCAATTTCATCAGTGTTTTATAGTCTTAATTATAGAGATCTTTCACTTCTTAGGTTAAATTTATTGTTGGTATTTTATTTGTAGCTATTGTAAATGAAATTACTTTCTCGGTTTCTTTTTCAGATTATTTACTGCTGGCATATAGAAATGCTGCTGATTCTTGTATTTTGATTTTGTATCCTGCAAATTTCCTGTATTTGCTTACAAGTTCTAATAGGTATTTTTGGTTGCTGTTGTTGAGTCTTTAAGTTTTTTCCTGTTCTTAAAGGTGGGACCTGGGGGTATTTTGAAACTCTGCCAGTCAATCCTACCCCCACCCTTAGGTCTTTAACTATAGAGCTAGTGCTGCTAAAAATAAGGGGCCACAGAGAATATTCCATTAGACAGTAGGAGCTGCTGTAGCAACTTCTGAAGTAAGATTGAAATCAGTGTGAACCTTGGAAGCGAGTGTAAGAAAGTGAAGTTTCTGAGAGTAGCAATAGAAACAACAGAGCATGCTCCCATGTCAAGGGCATAGCAGTACCTATTTCTTCCACTGCTACCTAGTTTGAGTATCACCCTTGGCTGCAAAGCTTTAAGTGCACTTCTCCAATGTTTTGTGAACTATACAACATTCTCTTTCAAAATGTGTTTTTCATTTAACTCATCCAGTTGATATCACAGCTCGCAATTAAGAACATTTATTGAGATGGAAATTAATAATAAGTAGGCAGGTAGCTGAAGTATGTGGTCCACAGACCCTCTAAGAAATTTAGAGAATGAAATTGGTCATCTGGTTTGGCTGGAGCTATTAACAGTGAGGTTTCAGTTAGTATTAAGGGATGGGCTCTGGAAGAGCATGGAAAAACATCAATTTAATGCTTACCTATGGTCAGTAGGGATAAAAGCACAGCTTTAGGAGATCAATTGGCTACTTCCATAAAATAATATAAAAAGATTCAAAGATTGAGGGATAGAATACTGTGTCTAATAGTACTGGATTTGAGAAGAGATCAGTAAGGTCACATTCCTTAATTTTCACCTCAAAACATAGGCTGAAAACCAGGGGCTTTCTTTCACTGAAAAAATTTACGATAGCTTTCTATGATTTCTTTTAATCTCCTATCTCTTATACCTCCAGGTCTGAAAATTGAACAAAAAGTTTGATGCTGGTGGTTGTTAAATTACGATGTCCATGCTTTATGTGATCTCATCACGTCTTTTAGAGAACTTGTCAGGGAAGATGGGAGCTATTGATAGACTATTTCTACTATTCTACTTAAATGAGAGTGACGATTTGAGATCTTACAAATTATCTGATGTCTCCTATAAGATCCCAGATTCTCATTCTTATTTGAGCCTCCCTGGCTAGCAGAAATAGCCCTTTACACCTGTCTGATGAAGCTACTTAGACATACTGAGAACCCTCACCTGAAGAAGTACTCTTGCAAGGAGAAATAGTTTCCTCTGACCTCACTCCACCATCTCTTGTGGTCTCCAGATTTCAGGTAGAGTCAGATTCCAGCATGTTTCAGGGCCCACTCACAAAGGAAAACATAGGGAAAGATGGCTACATAATGAAAGAAGTGTAATATTATGCTAATTTCTATCAACAAAAGCTGGCAAATATCTGTAAGAACTGATTTCAATGACATGAGATCCAAAAGAAACAAAAAACAATTTTGGGTCTGTCCGATTTTATCAACATGGATGAAGGTTCCACGGATGCTGATTCACGCAGCTGTCAGGGATGCTGATGGTTTGGTTGGCTGAGATGTGGACCCAGATGTTAAAGCAGATTTGTCTGGACCTTCTGGACCCTCCCAAATGATGTCCCTCAAGAGAGCCCAGAAAATTCTTCCTTCAATGAAGCTTTGAAATGTACAGTGGTAAGGAACGGAACTGCAGTCATGATCTTGGAAAGCAGGGAGCTGGTGAAAGGTGCTACTGTTAAAATGGATTCCCTGGATCCCAATGGGGAAGCCAGAATCCCAGGTAGCAAAGGCCAAACTGAGGCACCTGGCAGAACCAAGGTGGAGTGGTTACCATGCCAGATGCTAGGCAGCAAGTCCTCAGATGTAATTAAATACTCTAATGAGCAGGAAACTTTGCATGTAGATAATTCATCATGGAGAGAGAAAGAGAAAGGAAAAGAGAGAGAGAGAACACTGATGAACACAAGACTGATTTGATCTACTTAAATTCAAATGGCTTCACTCAATTACTTTCTCCTCCTCCTCCTCTTCCTCCTCCGCCTTCTTGATGAATAGAAAAAAATATCAGAATAAGATGTAGGGTATTTAAATTTAGTTTTATTGAGACCTTTATCTTGGTAAATCAGACTATCGAAGAGCTTTCTTTCCCCCCCTCCCCCAGGTTTCTTTCAGCTCAAAATGAAGCCTTACTGCACTTCATCACCCCAGAATACATTTAAGGACACAGGGAAGTTTTCCTCTCTGTGCAAGATTCTTTGTCTTACTTGGGAAAGAGACACATAGAAACTGAGCTAGGTTCTCCAATTTTCACTGCTTTTTCATTTTTAACCCCAAATACCTTGAACATTTTGCCTAATTCAAAACAAATGCTCAATAAATGTTTTTAAATGAATGATGCCTTGTAATATTCTATAATTTTACTCCATCCCACACAAAATGGGCCTTTAAAAATAAAGATCATGATCCACTGACCTGTGAGTGTAGTGGAAATAAACAGTGAACAAAAAAGAGATCTGGGCGTCATTGAGGTACTCCTTTCAACTTGGTGATTACAGAGCAGTGTGATGTTGAGTAAGACATTTAACCTCTATGAATTTCATGGAGTTCATGAATAAAATAAGTGGTCATATCAGAAATATCTCAGATTTCCTTAAGCTTTTGTATTCTGTGATTCAGGACAACTCTTTAAAGAAAATTTTTACTTCGAGCCCAAATTTACTCCCTAGAAGTTCCCCTGTAATGCTTTCTTCCTTCTAGAACCACAGAAAAAAATCTGACCCCCTTCCACCAGACTAACAAGTCATTCTTCTAAGAAAAACTAGTAGTTTCTTGGCGCCCATACAGCTCTAGGCCTTTCCAAATATAATCCATAATCTCAATTTTTAAAACTGTTTTCTAACAAGAGTTTCTACATTTTTCATCATCTAGGTTGCCTCCATGTGGAAGTCTTCTAGCTAGTAACTCTTGCTTCTTTGAGTGAGGTGTCCAAAATCTAGCAGTTTTTCAGGTGCTACAAGGCAGATTGGTAAACTAGCCCCCTCCTTCTGGATGAGGCACTTAAATCAATACACACTTCGTTAAACCAGATCCCCAGTAAGACGAGCCTGAGATGGTAGCTGGTAGATAGGGAAGTTAGTACTTAGGAGACTGCTTTCAAAAGAGCTGACTAGGAGGAAGAGCTGAGCAAGGACGTGATCAGCTACAGTCCCGTCTTATCCCGTAGAGAGCTCTAGACAGTGAATTGCAACACAGAGTTGGACCCTGTTTCCAAAGACAAAGGATCTTGTCAGCCTCTTGCACCTGTAATTACATAAGTCATTGGCTGTGGGTTACCTCTCAGGCAGTGGGGCTCCTAGCAGCCAAAGGCAATACTCAGTCAATGGGGTCAATCCCAATTACTTAGCAGCAAACACTCCGCTAAAAGTGGAGGTTAGGAGTATCAGGCTAATGAAGCAGATCTGGACAGGGCACCAAGAGTGTCTCTACAGAGCTTAGCATGACATTGGCTTCCATCAGTTGCATCATATTTTTTATTTATATTAGCTTTCTCATCTACTAAAATCAATAAGCATTTTTCCATATCTACTGTTGTTTAAGGCTATATATCCCTTTTGCTTTTGTACAGATTAGTTTTTTAACCTAAGTGCAAAACATTTCATTCCCCCTGTTATGTGTCATCTCATTACATTTTTTCCTTCTACCCCAATATCATTTTAGATGCTGCCATCCAATGTTCTCTAAATCATCCAATTTCATGTGAATCCATGTTTGAGTTCTGGTTAAAAACAGATTGATTCTGTGAGTGACATAGTGTATTTAGCCCCATGTACCAATGCCCTAATATTGAGAATGTCAAGATCAAACCCAAATAATGTCTATCACTTTAAATCACCATTTTGCTTTCTTGGAAATATAACTTTGAGGATAAAACGTTTTCTTGGTTCAAAGGAAATGGTTCTGAATTCCTCATATCAAAAGATTGTTATAGAAGTGTTTGGATCATTCCCCAGCCCTCATTTAGAACTTGATTTCAACTTTCTAAAGCCAGCAGGGCTCTTTTGGCTGCCTCTTTGTTGATCAGATGTCTGATCAACAGCAAAATGAATCAGTCCCTTCATGGGAACCCTGAATCCTCAATGCTTGGGAGGTTAATGTGGACAGTGTCTGGTTGCCTGAGGTCCAAGCTGTACTTTCTGGCCACGTGAGTGGCTAATACAATCAAGGATAAGATTAATTAAATTAGAAGTCTGCTTTTATTGCTCAGAAAATACAGCAAATTCAATATTCCTTGAAGGCCTGGAGCTGGAGGCCTGGCTCTAATGTGATCACTGCTGGATTGGTAAAGCCAGACTGCATGTCATTTAAGGAGGCAGCACCGCTTTGCCAATTACGGGCACTTCCATCCTACATTTAGAGCCCTGCAGTAGGTGATCAACATAACCCTAATTCACCTGGACAGGTAGCTACCCAGGTCTGAGTCTGGCACCTTCAGTTTTGCTCTGAAATATGCTGCTCAGAAAGTAGTCATCCCCTCCAATTAGCCTACAGCCCTGTTGCTCTGTTGCACTTGAGAATTCTTAGACACCTGCTCTTTTCATCTCCCCATCTTCTCGCACTACGACCTACTTTAGGAATTTTCTTCCAAGGGAAAATATGTGTGAAGATCCTTCCCCCGGAGTGTTGAAGGAGAGCATCCTATTCAGTATCTACTAATAGGCAGACACAATATATACTCCATCCAATTATACTTGGATTAGACTCTGTTCCTTATGAAACACGGACTTTAGAAATAGAGATATGGAGTTTTGAATCCTGCCTTCACAATTTACTGGTTATAAGCTCATGTACAATTATTTAGCCTCTCTGCATCTCTAAAGTGGGACTCAAGATACCCACCTTTAAGGTTATCTAAGTGTTAAAAATAATGCAATGTATTTGAAAGTCTGCCAGGGTTTGTTTTTTAACTTTTGTTGTTTTTATCATAAACCCAAATTATAGAGACTCAAAGGGATCAGGTGATTATCCCAAGAATGTTTGCTACTTTTTCACCCTTACTTTTTCCCTTATCAAAATAGCCTCTTAAAAAGTAAATCGTATCTGTCATTTCCAGCCTAGCATGAATTTACTCCTAAATGCTACTTCTCTCAGATTGTAATATACATTAAGCCAGAGGTTCTCATTTTTGGTGGCACATTGGAATTACCTAGCATATTTTACACCTTTGCCCCCACTCTTAGGGACTCTGGTGCGTTATAATGAGTCTGGGATGCTGCTTGGGCATAAAGATATTTAAGATTTCTCCAGTGATTCTGCTGTGCAGCCAAGATTGAGAACACCTGTACCTAGCCATACCCAATCATGGAAGGAAAGACTCTGATCAATGTTAAAGAATTTCTTGGAGGGCTGGAGGAACTTTTAGCTCTGACAGAGTCAGTGCCTTCACATATCAGATGGGAAACCAGCTGGGCCTACTTTAGGAGTAGCTGTCATTTCAGGAACACCGATAGGGAGCTCTCTGAGGATGAAGGACGATCTGCTTAAAAAGGAGCAAACTCTGCAGGTGAAGGATTCTAAAGTGAAAAACAGCTGTGCCTCATGTTGGTGTCCCTGGTCCCAGCGTGCACTTGCTCTGGTGCCCTTGGGGGTGTATGGCTGGGCCCCAGGAGGGCTCTCCCTACAGCTCTGGGTTGTCATGTATTTTTTCTGTGCCTGTTTCCCGGCTAGACTCTGAGCTTCCTGGGATCTAGGACTGTACTCAGCATTTCTCAAACACCCAGTTAAACTCTGTGAAATGGGTTTGGGGAATTCTACTGAATTCTGAATACTGAGTCAAAAGTGCTTGACTCTAACCAACTTCAGAGTCTGATTGAGGATAGGATGGAACAGTGTGAACTTTAAAATTTTTAAACAGGCCTGGGAAAATGTGTTTCTAAACACAGCACCAATTTTTATAGGGCAGTGAGGATATTTTGTCTTTAAAATACAAACAAATCCTTAGATCTTGGTAAACGAAATGGAGGAGCAATTATTGATTGGGTAGATCATTGTATCATTAGTTCTTTTGTCACCTTCAATCTTTTCCGGAACAAGATAGAAAATAAATTATTAAATAATTTTAAATTGGCAAATAAACAGATAAGGAAATGAATTAATAACACCAACTTCTCTTTTTCCCCTATAATACTGTTTTAAGAATCATTTAAAATATGATCCTTGAAGCAAAACAAGAGTGTTCCTTCTAGTGTTTTCTGGACTCCTACTTGTCCCATCTAGCCCTAGGCAGAGCGTCCCCACACTAAGAAGTTGCAGCTTAACATATGTACATATTGGGATAGCTTGTTTTTAGGAAGAGACATTAAAAGGCTTCTTTTGGGGGGGAAATAAACTAGTATCTGTCAGAAGGTTCCTTATTTCAGTTAAACTGGGTCCTCCCTACCTCATAGGATCTTAGCATTTTAGAACAAAAAGAGACCTCGGTTTTGTCAATCAAATTGCCTCATTTTGCAGATGAGGAGGCTGAAAACCAGAGATGCTGAGGAAGTCGCCCAGCACCTCCTGGCAGAATAGGGCTGTAGGGGGACCCAAGACTCCTCAAGTCCCTGTTTGTTGCTTGATCCATGTTGCTTATGGCAGATTTTCAAGTTCTTTGTCTCGAGAAAAGGGGAGGGGAAGCAGGATTCCATGTTATAAAAAGTATTCTCTTGTGGACCCTAGGTTATTCAATCCTCCTCTTCCAGATAAGCCTCTTTGTGAAAGTCCCTTATTTTAAAAGGTCAGAAGTGTGTCCACTTCCTCCCACCCTAGTGGCATCCATCTTTTGTTTCCTTTTCCTCCTTGTTTTTGCACTTGCCTTGAAAATGCGGCACAAGGATACAGGGAGGAAGGAGGGAGAGAGAAGGAAGCTGAGGGATAAGGAAGAATAATGAAGCTGACCCCTTCCGACTGAGCTCAGTGCTGACCTGATTGGTGAGTCTGTGTCACTTCTGCCTCTTCTCACCCTGTCCTCATCATTCTCATCGAGTTCCTCCTGGGTGCATGGCCACGTGTGATTCTGAGACAATTCTGCCAAGGACCGAAATAGACTGGGCCAAGGAGTCTGTGGAAATTGATAGCCCCCTTGAAGGAGGAACTGACCAGCAATGATACTTCAGAGCCATCGATCAACAGTCACTGGGAACAGGGAAATATTTTCCCCAGTGACTTAATCAGTCAGAGGGATGTTTTCTGCCTGATTGAGGGCAGGCAGAAAGTGAGAAGCTGTTGCAATTATAATTTGTCATCGGCCGTTGGTCCAAACAGAGAAAGTTAGGTCACAGCAGCTTGACCACAGATCAAGGTAGGTATTTCTTTTCTTCAGCCCCATGGAGAGATGCTGACTTGGGAAAGAAAGAAATGAGAGCCGTCTTCAAGACACTCTGTTATCATGTTTAATATGAAATTTAAATGGACCTAGGCCATTGGAATGCAGACCAGAAAAAAGAAGCACCACATTCCTTTATTGAGTGTGGGAGGAGGAAGAAGGAAATCTTTGTCCTTTCCATCCTAGTTTTGAGCGCATTCCTGCCACCTTTGCTGGGCTGCTCCGCCCCTCTCCCTAGGCCTGCCTCTTCCTGCTGGGCAGGGAGGCCTTCCCCAACCACCTTGTGCATGTCACCCCCGGCACCAGCCACTCACCATCACATCACACTGTTTTCTTTTCTTTGTAGTATTGATCACTATTCAGAATTATCTTATTTTTTGTTCATTTCTTTGCCTGTTTCCCACTTCTAGAAAGTGAACTGTGTGGTGAAGAAGGGGCCCCATCCTGCTCACTTAAGAACACCTGCAGTGGTGCTTAGGAGGTAGGTACACAATAAACGTTTGCTTATTTCCTTTGTGGTAGTTCAATTCTTTTTAAACAGTGATTTTCAAATTGGGTTGTAGAAGCAAGGGGAGATTTGCGGAATCAGGCAGGGCCCAGGTGATCCAGAGGGTCAGGATGCAGGGGTACCATCTGGATTCAGATGCCGGGCTCATGGGTAGGGGCAGTGAGAAATGTGGGGAGTAGCTATGAGGCAAATGAGATCAGAAAAACTAGAAACTAGAAAAACTCATCTTCCTCTCAGAAAGTTTCTATTTTTATTTGTCCTTTGAAGGCAAGAATGTATCCCTAGGATTCACTAGTTTGAGGCTTGCCTTTGTTGTTCAGTGAACATCTCTGGCTGAGAAGGGAGAGGACAGAGAGAGAGAAGAAGAAATTTTAATAACAAACCCTTGTTAAACTTATGACATTGAATGGGCTTTGAACACCTTCATTCTACCTGGGTTCATTGCCTTTTATGACTGGACACTGAGGAGGATGCAAGATAAAAGCTAATTTAAAACTATATAAAGCATTATGATTTTCATGAGGAAATACACAATGATGATGCAGAATCTTCAAATTAATGATGACATTTCCTTATATCTTAAATACATCCTCATCACCACCATTAAATAACCATTTATGGAACATTTAGAGTATGCTCCTTAAACTAGGGAAGGCAGATCCTTGGGAGGGCATAGGATATGCCGGGAGATACATAAAGAATAAATAGGCATCATCTTCCCAGCGTGGGCAGAGCAGAGCTGAAGTTTTGTATTTTTAAACTCATGAACAGTTTAATTTTAAAGAAGGGCCACCAGACTTTCAAGAAATGCTGTGCTGGTGGCTGAACTGTTTGGGACCAAGACTTTGAGCTGCACAATTCTCATCTCAGCCCCTTCATTGCAATCCAGAAACAAACTACGTCCTTCATTATTTTCATCATTTTGGCACCTCTTTTCTCTTGCGGATTTACGATGTCTATAGTTATACCAACCATGAACGAGACGGTTAGGTGCAAAAATATTTTACGTGTTCACCTGAATTTCCCAGCCCTTGTCATCAAGATGAGGACATGGAATTAGTTTTGGCCAATGAGACCTAAGTAGATGTGAGGGATGTCACTTCCCAGCCGAGGTGGTTAAGAGCTGATTTACCAACTCCTTCCCCGACTGCTCTCCTCAGTAATATTGGCCATCTCGTGTTGAGACGGTAGAAAGGAACATGGAGGTAGCCTGGATCCCTGGGTTACAGATGGAGGGGAGCCCTCACTGACCTGCCTCACATTTTTCATAAGCCATAAGTACACTTTTATATGTAAAAATTTAATAATAAGCAACTGAGATTTCATGATTTTTTTTTGGTGGTGTTGTTGTCACAGGGTAATCTAGCCTATTCTTTTTTAATACACTACTCACAATCACTTCAAATTAGTGGTACCAGCTCAGAGTTGTAAATATTTGTTTTCTGACCAGTCATGAAGGTTTTGGATCTCAGTATGTCTGTAGAGTCAAGTTTGTAAAGTTCTGGTTCTGGGACGTAGGAGCCTAGAGGCAGGTTATTCAAATGCCCTTGTAGGAGTTTCAATAGGTCCTAAAACCAAACTTTCAGTTACTTTTTGCTTAACTTCTCAAACTAGGCCTGATAATTCTTAACTCATTGGTTTGAAATTCTCTGGGTATTGAAGTCCTGGAGCTTTAAAACAAACAAACAAACATGTAATCAGGTACCAGAAGTACCAAAAGTGTTGACTGAGCTTTCAGAACTGCAGTCACTGTTTAAAAGGCTTGATCTCAACGGAGCTAAAAGAACAGGCAGAACTTTCCTGATATCAAGGGAACCTAAATCACACTCACATTGGCGAGAGTCCCCAATCCATTCTATTGAACTGCCGCTATCCCCAACAAGAATATAATATTGCCTCTCATATTAAATTGTATTGCAGGAGGCTGGCAAGAAACTCAGTGTACAAATCAAGGTTCAGATGAACACACTTGATAGAATGGAAGTGAAATGGGGTAAAGGTCAGGAGTTGTAAGAGAACAGCTGAGCTTTGGAAACACACAAGCCTCCAATATTTCACCATTAGTCAGAAGTGATAATGCTGAATTGTATACTTTAGGAAATGAACACAGTGAGCTAAGTTTCCTCTTTAGAAGTTAATTACTTGCTCATCTTTGGATGTTATATTAACTCTCTCCAGACATAGAACCCTCTTGTAAGCAAGGGCTATGTCTTAAAAACTTATCTTTGCAGATTTTGATCCAATACCAGAAGTATACTAGAAATAACAACGGTATTTATAGTGCACTTAATACAAGATAGTCTTTGCACTTTTTAACTTCATTAATTCAGAATAAGTCAGTAGAATAGGTATAATTATTAGCTCCAGTTTATACATAAAGAAATGAAGACCTCCAGTATGTGAGCTTTAAGTAAATTGCCCAAGGGCACATGTCTAAGGAATTTTAGAACTGGGTTTGAACCCAGGTGGCCTGACTCCAGACTGTGACACTGAACCATCATGCCCCAATGCCACTATTATGAATACTCATGAATAGAAAAAGAGAAGAAAGAAGGAAAACTAAAAAGATAGAAGGAAGGATTATAAAAAAGGAGTGATAAAGGAAGGAGGAAAGGATGAAGGAGGAATGAAAGGTTGGAAGGAAGAAGAGGTGGAAGGAGGGCCAGAAGACATGATGGATGGATGGGTGGATGGATGGAAAGAAACTAATTTAACTGGATGGATAGACACAACAAATAGAAGTCTTTGCTCTTCTGCCCTAATGGAGTTCCCAATGTTTCTGCTGAGAAAACTCCTGACACCCACAAAATAAAGATTGTTGGCAGAGATCATCTGAGCTTTGCCAAGAGCAATGCAGTCTCATTAGCAACTTTTTCCTACCTCTCTCTTTTCATGCACATTAAACCTGTGCACTATCTCCTGCCCAGGGTTTCATCCTTCACGGCTATACTGAACTTTCTTTCAACTGGATATTATCTCCATAAAAGGCACCGGGAGACCCCGAGGTCTTGCCTTTCCTCTGCTCCCCAAGGATGCAATAAAAGTATCTTTTTTTTTCTTAAAATCTTTTTTATTTTGAAATGATTATAGGCACACAGGAAATCACAAAATAGTACAATGAGTCTCATGTACCCTTCCACCAGGTTCTCCCTTGGTAACATATTATAACTGAAGCATAATATCAAACCAAAAAATTGACACTGGCACCCTACCATTACACTATAGATCTTTTTCACCCTTTTTAAAATCTGCATGTGTGTGTATGGGGGTATGTGTGCGCATAGTTCTATGCAATTTTATCTCATATAGATTCATGTAATTACCACCATAATCATGATATGCAAATGTTCCATTACCACAAAAGAACTGCCTCTTTGTATTTCTACTCACTTCCTCACCCACTTTCCCTTGTCCCTGTCTCCTGAAATTTTTTTTTATTTCAAAGTATTATGGGGGTACATGTATTTTTGATTACATGGATAACTTTTATAATGCTTGAGTCATGGTTATAGGTGTGCCAATCACCCAGATAGTGTTCATTATACCCATTAGATAGGTTTTCACCCATCCCCTCCTCCCCCCTCCCCTTCTGCTTGATTTCCATTGAGTTTTACTTCCCTCTATGCACATGTGTGCTCATTGGTTAGTTCCAATTTAATAGTGAGTACATACGGTGTTTGTTTTTCTTTAGATACTTCACTTAGGGTAATGGTCTCCGGTTTCATCCAAATTATTGCAAAAGACATTAAGTCATTCTTCTTCATGACCGAGTAGTATTCCATGGTGTACATATACCACATTTTGTTAATCCACTCATAAATGGATGGCACTTGGGTTGATTCCACATATTTGCGATTGTGAATTGTGCTACAATAAACATTAGAGTGCAGGTGTCTTTTTGATAAAATTACTTACTTTCCTTTGAGTAAATACTGAGCAGTGGGATTGCTGGATGAGAGGGTAGGTTTACTTTTAGTTCTTTGAGGTATCTTCATATTGTTTTTCATAGAGGTTGTACTAATTTGCAGTCCCGCCAACAGTGTGGAAGCATTCTTTTCTCTCTGCATCCACACAAGTATCTAATATTTTGGGACATTTTAATAAAAGCCATTCTAATAGGGGTAAGGTGATATTTCATTGTGGTTTTAATTTGCATTTCTCTGATGATTAGTGACATTGAACATTTTTTCATATGTTTTTTGACCATTATTCTGTCTTCTTTTGAAAAGCTTCTGTTCATGTCTTTTGCCCACTTTTTGATGGTGTTGTTTGGTTTATTCTTGATGATTTTCTTAAGTTCTTTGTAGATTCTGGTTATTAGTCCTTTATAGGATGTATAGATTGAGAATATTTTCTCCCATTCTGTAGGTTGTCTATTTGCTCTGTTGATTATTTCCTTGGCTGTGCAGAAGCTTTTTAATTTAATCAAGTCCAATTTATTTATTTTTGTTGTTGCCGTGATTGCTGTTGGGATCTTCTTCATAAATTCTTTGCCTAGCTGGATATCTAGAAGAATTTTTCCCAACATTTTCTTCTGGTATTCTTATGGTCTCATGCCTTACATTTAAGTCTTTTATCCATCTTGAATTAATTTTTGTGAGTGGTGAGAGAACAGTCTTTTATCCATCTTGAATTAATTTTTGTGAGTGGTGAGAGATATGGATCCTGTTTTATTCTTCTGCATGTGACTGTCCAATTTTCCCAACACCATTTACTTAATAGGGATTCTTTCCCCCAGTGTATATTGTTGTTTGCTTTGTGAAAGATCAGTTGGCTATATGTGGATGGTTTTATATCTGGGTTTTCTGTTCTGTTACATTGGTTTATGTCTTTATTTTTGTGCCAATACCAAGCTGTTTTGGTTACTATAGCCTTGTAGTATAGTTTGAAGTCAGTAACATGACTTAAACACATCAGTTTTGGTAGTTTCAGAAGAAGATTGTACACACCTCTATACAGAGGTGTTGTTATTAAACTTTTCTGTGAGATAAGATTCTCTGCACTTAACTCCCAGGCCCTTTGATTCCCAACTCGGTCTCACTCCATTACCTGTTGCCAGGTGCTCAACAAACTTTTTTTTAAGAATGGTATGGTGTGGACATCATACATAGGTACTAAGAGGTTTGTAGAAAAGAAGGGAATAGGATAAATTGTTGATTACCAAGTAAAGCTGCTTAGGTTGGTTAAGTTGAGTGTTACTATAGTTTGAACAACTTTCTCCAAAACTCATGTTGAAATTTAATTCCCAACATGGCAGTATTGAGAGGTGAGGCCTGTAATAGGCGATTGTGTCAGGGGGCTCTACACTCATGAATCTATTAACCCACTCATGGATTAATGGACTTATTGGTTATCATGGGAGTGGAATTGGTGGCTTTATAAGAAGAGGAAGTGAGATCTGACCTGGCACATCCACCCCCTCTCCAGATGATGCCCTGCATGGCCTCAGAATGCCTCTGAGAGTCTGCACCAGCAAAAATGTCCTCCTCAGATGCTCCCCTCCAGCTTGGACTTCTCAGCTTCCATAACTGTAAGAAATAAATTCCTTTTCTTAATAAATTCCCCAGTTTCAGTTATTCGGTTAAAAGCAACAGAAAGCAAACTAAGACCAAAATTAAAGGACAGAATGTGTCTTGACAAATTTCATGCTTGATTGGATTTCCAAGGATGTGCAGATATACTGTAATTGTCAAAACAGAGCCATTTCCCTTCTCCACTGGGTCCATTTGAAGAATCTTAGGATGGATAATGTCTTCAGTTGTTCTCTCTCAGAAACAGATACTGAGAAAAGAATTCAAGTGCAAATAGAACATTTAGGAGACTTTCCCAGGAAACACTGTAGGTGGTGGGTGAAATGAGACAGGGAGAGCAAGGATGCCAATCAAGTTATACCGTGGATTACTGGAGCTCAATGCCTTGGAGAATTCTGAAAACTTCCAAGCATACCAAGGCTATCCCACCCAAGGTGTGAGAGATCTGGTGTATTAACACCAGATCTAATTGCCATCAGTCATTGATTGAAGGCTGCTCTGGTGAAAATGGACGCACTGCTTCCCAGCACTGCATTCTGCACAGGTGTCAAGGTAGGCTCCAGCAGCCAGAAAAAGGCTTCTAGTGGTGGCAGTGGGACTGAGTGCCCTGAGTCTCTAAGGGCACAGCTGTATAGTTGGGATGAGTGCCCCAGTCAGGGCTCACCCAACTCCACTTAGGACCAAACCAAGAAGAGGAATAATTACAATTGTTGCTTCCATAGTATTAATACCTTCGAATCACTTGATGTCAATAGAGTCTTAGCACAGCACTGTGAGCCCTATATTTCTAAATCCTGTGTAAACATGTCGAGACCAAACTTTAAGAAGTTAGTTGTCTTGCCCATAGTCACATGATTACAAAGTGGTGGTGTTGAAATTGTAGCTTAAATCTTCTGACTTTGCATCCAAGGTGCTTTATATTCTATTATACAGTTGGCCCCTGATGCGGGATGATTCAACTTACAATTTTTAGGCTTTACAACGGTGCAAAAATGATATGCATCTACCATACTTGAATTTTGATTTTTGATCTTTTCCCAGGCTAGTGATATGCAATAAGTACTCTCTCAAGATGCTGGGCCGCAGCAGCAAGTCACAGCTCCCAGTCGGCCATGCAATTATGAAGATAAACAACCAATACTCTGTGGTATACTGTGTTGCTAGATGATTTTGTCCAACTGCAAGCTAATGTGTTATGAACACGTTTAAGTTACGATAGTCTAAGCTGTGATGTTTGGTAAGTTAAGAGCATTAAGTACATTTTTGAATTACAATAGTTTCAATTTACCGTGGGTTTATCGGGGCTTAACCCCATTATAAGTCAAGCAGCATCTGTATTCTCTTCATGTCAGGCTCAAATGGAATGAAAGCCAGACCTTTCTGCCTTCCTTTAAAATCTAAATATGAAGAAGGGAAGAGAATGTTAACCTAGACTCCCAAGCATTTCCTGTGATTGCTCAAGGTACGTAGAGGATGAAGAAATGCTTTGGATTATTCCATCTCAGTGATGATTGCTTTGCCACCTCTTAGTATAACATCCTTTTACAGCTCTGAGCTCTGTGGGGAAAGTTTAATTTCAGTTTACATTTTAGATAAAAAGGAAAATTAAAAAGACTGTGAAATTGAGACATGGTGCACATCACAAGTGCAGTTATTCATCAGTGTGTTTCTAGGGGACATTGAGGAGGGTAGCTAACAGAAGACAATGAATGATATGGGGAGGTTAGACAAAGGGGTCAAAGAATTGAACCCAGAGAGAAAAGCTGCTGTAGAGTAGCCCCTGTTGGTATCCCCACTCTCTCTTGACCACACAAGGCTATCTCCCAGACTGTCCATTCAGGCCTCCCTGTCTCCCTGAAAACCCTCCTCCAAACACACCTGTCTGTTCTCTTCAGAGACCTTGCTGTCTGCTTGATGGCTGGAATACCAGCCCACATGCATCACCTACTGCTTAAGAGGTTTCCCTTCCCAACACATTCATTATCCTAAGCTGACACCTTCTAGAGATACAAGGGCTTCATACCAAAAAGAAGCTTGGCAGGACTTGAGGCACAGGAGAGAGAGCTGTCTGGGGTCAGACAACCTTATGGCATCTCTGAAATCAAATCACCTTTCAGGTTATAGGTACTCATTTTACATAGCTACATAATCTCCTGTCCCCAAATTCTCACAGCATTCCAAATCTTGGAAACCGTGCTATTTTCAACAAAGGTAATTTTTTTCCATGTATGATATCATGGGTTGATCTTTATACTTCTGTTAAGTCTTTTGATGAAAACAATTACACATCACATTAGAACAGATTCTTTAACTGGACCACATCTTATTTAGATTATAGAAGTCCTTTCAGATGCATAGGTTAACACATCTGGACATTCTTCCCCCCGCCTTCAGACTTAACTGAATGGCTTGATTTTCCCTCAGCTCACACATAACTGAAACCACGAAAATCTGGCAGGGTGGAAGGAAGCCAGGCCTGCTGTAGATCTTGAGTATGGACTGCCAGAAGGCTAGCATTACAGTTTATAGATGTTAAACTGGCAAAATGCAGAGTGTTTCTTATGTACATTCAACAATTCCTAACTACTTAAGAGTAGGACGGGCATGTAAGCCATATGTTTTCTCACTGCCACAAGTCAGGAAGGAAGGAAGGAGGGAGGAGGGGAGGGATAGGGAAGGAAACAAGGAGAGAGAGAGAGAGAGAGAGAGAGAGAACCACATTTCCTGCGACAGGCAGTTCTCACATACTAATGTTTAAAGCACAGATTCACCCGCACCTACCTTCTATGGCCTGATTTTTTTTTTTTTAACTTCTCGTACGTTCTCTTCTTAGAGATTTGACTTGAGGAAAATGGCAGTCCCATGTCATGACTGCCTGCTGAGCAGCTCTGATTGGGTGATGGAACAGGTAAGCCATGAGTGTTTTGCATGGGGATCGAGTAGCATTCTGATTTTTAGTTTTTACCCTGTTGCTGTGAGACTGTGTATCTGTGACTTTTTGCTTTCCTCTGGTTATTGGAAAGAGATTGACCAAGAAAGAATATGCCTATGCAATCCACAGAGTAACAGCAAGCTTGCAAAAAAATCTGTTTAAAAGGATGCATGTTTTGATTATCCTGTGCCTTGTGTCCCAATACCGGTACTGCTTGGCAATCATTATTAATGAGGATAATTATGATAATGGTCACATTCATCTGTGATATTTCTTAACCAAGTACAAATAAATATGTTGTTGGGCTTCTCTTTTTTTTCTCTTGATGGCACAGTTTTGTTGTTTCTTTGTGAATATGAAGCTGCCTCCAGGCCAGCTAGGCAGAGACCAGGGTACCTGGGGACAGGTGCTGAAGCCAGGAGGGAAAACAGCCAGCTT
>NW_012139747.1:1353302-1354780 GCF_000956105.1 Propithecus coquereli
GAACATAGGTAGAACTCATCAAATATTTGTGAAATTAAAAGGCACAATTCTTGTCTACTGAATGTTTAATTTTCTTATCTAAGACCAAATAATGTTAATTTTAAAAAATGGAGGAAAAATTTCCAAAATTAAAAGACAACTGATTATTCCCAGGCTTCCAGTATGGATGGTTAACCCTTTGTTGTACATAATTTACTTAATGATGAACTTACGGAAAACAGTATTTATAATTATACTTGATTCCTTTAGTTCTCTAAATCGGTGCTGTTCAAACCTCAGCAAGCATGAGAATCACGTGAAGAGGTTGTGAAAGTGCAGGTTATTGGGCTCCATCCTCAGATATTGTGATTCTGGAAGTCTGGGTTAGGGATTGAAATTCTGTTTCTAACAAGTTCCAGGTGATGCTAACACTACTAATCCATGGATAAGACTTTTAGTTGCAAGGTTCTAAGGGACCCTGTGAAGTGATTCTAATGATCTCATTTTACAGATAAGGAATCTTGAGAATTGTATCAACTCCAGATAACACGACAGAGCTGGAGGTGTGAAGGCAGACCACTAAACTCCAGTTTCTGTTTGTGTGTGTTACACTATGGGGCCAGTCTACACATCAACCAGAAGAGCATGGTGATCACATCTCTGCCTCCTATTCCTCGTAAAATTCTTCTTTAGGAGATATGACTATAAAGTAATTAAGCTCTCAATTCGTTTTATTATAGAAACACTGTTATAACAGCATTAACTGAATTTTTAAGGAAGGAAAATAAATCTATCCTAATGCCTCCATTTTATTGGTAGTTTCTCTTTGCATTTTTGTCATGAACATGCTAATTTTTAAATAGCTGTAATCATGGTGAGTGTAAAATTTGTACTCAGTTTTTATTTAACATATTGAGCAGTTTTCATTAGCTTGCATTGTTTTTATTATTTTGATGATGGTTAAACAAATATACTAAAATGCACATGTGCAACTGAGTGTTACCCCTTCAATACAGTTACCTTGAGATGACATGAGTCTACTCCATTGCAAGGGAGTTTCTTGGACATACTTGGGGTACCCCTTTTGGGAAAATTCCCTGAACCAGTTTTAAAGAGATTCAAATATAGCAATCTCATTCAGCCTTAGTCTTGGTTTTGATCAAAAAAGAATTATTCAACATCACTATTAACGTTTTTGACTCTGTAGGATTTTTACCATTTGCAAAAAAGAAATGTGTCTTCCGAGCATTAATATTGGCCACCACTGAGAATATTTTTAAAATGCCCTGAGGGACATGAATAAGACTTACAGGTCATGTTAAGGAAAGTTTCCTACTTTAGTATGTCATTCAATTCCTCCTAAATTAATCTATAAATTCCCATAAAAATATACTTTTGTTAGAGTAGACCAAACTTCTTGTGTAAATATAAATATATGAGAATAATAAACACAATTCTATGGAGAAAATGAGCAATTTAGTAGCCTAGGTCTACCAGAC
>NW_012139747.1:1354830-1357086 GCF_000956105.1 Propithecus coquereli
GAGAAATGGCACCAGTTAAGGAATCCAACACAGGATATTACAAAAGAGAGAACAGTGGCTCTTCACTGTCCTCTATCATAAAATTACCAGAAGCTGACGTCATGAGAATGGCTGGAGAGATGGGGGAGGAGAGTGGGCCGTGATCGTGCAGGGTGTGAAGCTCAAGTCACCATGCGGCAGCCAGGGATGTCCCAACTGCAGAAGCACAAAGGCCACTGCTCTGGATTCTTCCATTTGAAGTGCAGAGGGAACAGTGTGATAAAAAGTGAAATGACCCTTCAGTCAACCAAGAGACTGGCGAAACCACCAACTGAGGCTCTGACTGAAAACGTGCCCAACCCACAAACAATTGTGGTGAGCTGAAGCCCACTGAGACTGACTATATTTGTGAGAAAATGAAAAATAAAGGATTAATACCTGTTTTTAATAACCTTAAGGTTATTACAAGTCCAATGACACTTGTGGAGAATTAGGGTTAAATTTCATTTACTGTCTTACTATTGGTATTAATAATTGATTTGAAGGCTCTTTAAATTCACCATTTAGACTATTTGGACTGTATAAAAGGTGATATGAATGCCAATATTTCAAACGCATGTGCTATATTTTCCTTTACTCTGGGATGATTTAGGTAATGAGGGTGAACTAAATCACCAGGCTGACATTCCAATTCAGTGTATGTTGTTGAGGGACACTGTGAGGTTCCGGAACCTGCAGCTGCTATTATTATCTGATCTGCTTCATGTGCTACAGTGGTTATTTGCCCAAACTCATGAAAATTTTTCTGCAAGGTCTATTGAATGTCACTGGTATTTGTAACATAATAAACAAAATGAATTGTTGCTCCGGTGATAGAATGAATACACGAGGACTGATTAATCCACTTGCAGGAACTCCAAAATGAAGATGAAAAACATAATAACAGCCACCCTTAACATTAACCTCGTGGGGCTCTGTTATTAATTGGTCAAGATTTAAGCACAGGGTTTAATCAACTTGCAAGCTTTTAAGCTTACATCCTCAGAACTGCTTGTTCATCTTCAAGAATGGTGAATTAAACGTTGAACAAACGTCAGGGAAGGTCCTTATAAGAGAGCTCATCTTAGGACATTTCATCTACATCCACGTCTTGTAATAAGCAGCACAGCCATGTGCCTAACCACACTCACATCTGGAGAGAATTTGCCTTTCATTTTTCATAGAAGGTTGAAGGGATATCTCTACAATGCAGATGAAGCACAGGTTTCTGAATCTATACCCAGGTAATTCAGGGCCAAAACAAGAATTCTTAGGGGAGAGGGGGACAAAGGGATCTCATTTACGCAGATAATGGATTCAAAGCACTGTGATAATAAACTGGCCTATAATGTTGATTTCAGTAGGGGTCCTTAAATGTTTGGGTTTCAAGGAATTCTTTGAAAGTATCTCTTCAGAACAAGGCAAATATGAACATATATGTTTCCCAAATGCAAACAAAATGCCAGAGATCATGAACTCCCCACTGTCTACCCTCTGGCTCATAGGTAAGATCCCCAAGCCAGATGCATCCATAACAACAACTGGTGGCTCCTTTCTTGGAATCCTTTCTACACCTCTTGTTATTGGTTTTATTTCAGTCTTTTCTGGTAGCCTATAAACTTTCTGGAGGCAGAGGTCATGTGGCCGGGACTCAAAACACAATACCCCAAAGCATGGGGCATACTGAGTAGTTTTGAGCTGAGAAGGACTGTGATGGTTGTAGAAACAAGAAGGTCTTTCTGACCTTCTCCCACCCTCCTTTCTCCTGCCTCCCTTTCTCCCCCAAGCAAGTTATAGAAACTAGAATTCTTTTCCCCCAAAGAAAGCCATAAAACCTAGGAAGGTCATTTTCTGACCCCCTTTCTTCTCCCTTGAAGATTCTCATGTGACAGGTGTCCTGCTCCATACCTGGGGGAAGGAATGTCATTCAGAGACACAGAAAAGAATCTGAACAAACAGGTCTTGCTGAAGTTCTCCCCAATTTATTACCATTAGATCATGCCCCTATTTTTCCAGTCATGTTTTCCTGTAAGTATCACTTATTTCATCAAACTCATCATAAAAATAGTTTTCCCTAGATCTTTGTTTGGGCCTTCGTTTCTGAAGCATCCCATGTCAAGTAAAACTTTGTTAAAAAAAATTTGTTATTCTATTCTCTTGTTACTTTGCCTTTTGTTATAGGGATGCCATCCATGAATTTTGCAATGGGGTTAGGAAAATATACCACTTTTTCTCCCC
>NW_012139747.1:1364091-1366705 GCF_000956105.1 Propithecus coquereli
GGAATTTATGTTACAATTACATTCACAAATGTGTACTAAAATATATACATTCATTACAAAATGGCCTGTAATATTTTTAAAAATAAGTAGCATAAAGCTGATAGGGGAATGGCTACATAAACGTCCATTTAATAGAATGCTAGATTATCCAAAGAATGAGGTAGAGCTCTGTTGTGCTGACGAGGAAAAAATCCCCAAGAGATAGATACGTTGTCAAATTAGGGAAAAAAGAGAAAAGACAAGACAAATTGTTGACTAGGATAGAGCGTGTATACATCATGCATTTGTCTTTTTTTTTAAGGTGAGTCCTCAAGGTTAGAAAAAGTAATATCTAATGTTTATTTAGTTCTCCCTATGAATAAGCACATATCTCATCACAATATTGTGCAGATGAACTGAGATAATGCATGTAACAACCTATGAGATTTCTTTCAGTTACCTATTGCCACATAGCCAAACACCCAAACACTTAGTGGTTTAAAACAATAAGAACTCATTCATTCCTATAATTCTGGGGGTTGGCTGGATGATTTTCCTGCTACTTTCACCTGGGCTTCCTCATGTGCTGTATCCAATTGGCTAGTTGGTCAGGGGTTGAACTCATCTGGGAAGCCTGAAATGACTTTGTCTCTCTCTCCACATGACCTTTCATTTGGGTTTCTTCCTGGTGGCCTTCTCCACAGCATGGTGGTCTCAGGACAGCATTGCAAGAGGAAAGCCCCAATGCACAGGAACTTAGCAGACTTCTGCTTGTATCACTTTTGCAAATCTTATGATCAAACAGCAGTGTCAACATGCGTCAATATAAGGAAATGGAAAGCAGGAAGTGAGATTTCTTGGGAACCATTACCATAGGAAACTACCACGAGATATGTTTAATCACCACCTTTTTACAGGTAAAGAAACCAAGGCTTAGGAAGAATTACGTGACTTGCCCAAGGTCACATTGGTAGTAAGTAGCAGAGTGAAAAGTTCTTCCTTGTTCCTGTGAATCCAGAGCCTTTGCCATTGGCCACCACTCTGTAGACTCCGAATGTTTTTCCTTCCTCAAACCACCTACTCTCTCTCTGTCTTCAATTTTATTAATAACTTTAACTTCTGCTTTCCTTTTGTACCATTTTAAACTAGTTGGCTCCAAAGCATACTCCAATTTCTGCTTCCTCTCACATTTGGTTGACTCAGTTAAACTTCTCTTTTGGTGCCTAATTTTTTTCCCTGTCTTTCTCAACTGTCTGCATTGAACTGCCTCCTGAAATGTTTTCTCGATTCATAACTGTCTCCAGAATCCCAGAAATACTTCAAAGCCTATTCTACATATCACACCTTCAACAAGGTTTACGTCCTTCTCCCCAAGGCAAAACTGGTTGTTGCTAATAATCTAACACTTCATCTTAACACTCTTATCATATACTACAATATTTGGTTATGAAGCTTCTACATGAATTTCAGCCTACAAGATTGCATCTTTAGATGGAGGAGGTCTAGAATAATACATCTTTGTATGCAACATTTTGCTGACCATAGTATGTGATAAATGTAGGGCATGAACTGAATAACTGAAGTTATCTTTTTTTTTCTGATTTGTATTGTCTCCTTAAATATTCTGTAACAATAATTTTTAGACTGTAATGTGTACAATAGGAATCAATTTTTAATGCATGGAATTGAGAAAAATTAGTTAGATATTTGGAAACTTAATTTAGCTTATGGCTATCTAAATTGTGTATCTTGTTAAAATGCTAGTAATTTCTGATTCCATAGGTCTAACTGAGAGTTCAAGATTCTGTATGTTTGACAAGTGTCTAAGTGATGCTGATGTTTCTCATTCAGGGACCATACTGTAAGTAATAACAACTTATAAGACACAAGTTTGAGGATCCAACCCTAAAATAGTACAGCAAGGGTTGCGTAAAGAAAATTAGTATCTATAAAACAACAAATAAAATAGCTAAAGCCAGAGTATCCAGGGTAATTCAATGCTTTTGCCACCACCAATTGCAATCCAATGCATATGACCATTGAATCCTCAACTAATCCTGGTTTCTGTTTTAACCCGTTAAATCTGAAGAAGAAAAATATAACAACAATGTAGGCTGGGATGTCTCACTACCTTACATATTTTCTTAATTTATCTGAGATGAATTCAAAGGTGAGTCTGTCCCCATAATACTTTTCTTAGAGTTTCCTCAGCTTCAGTGTGGTTTTGGGTAGTCTATTTTCCTGATGACAACCAACATGATTGTGTTAAAATACAAATATGGTTGTCTTTCTTCCCAGTTAAAAAACATTTGTGGATGAAATCTGAACTCTGAAAGTGGCTGATGTGGCCTCTGCCTATCTCTCCAGTTCTTTATATTCTATAATCCAGTTGTACCATCTATGATATATTCAATATACATGCACACATACCTTTCCAACTAGGAAGCATGTATCCCTCCATCACGTGTCTTCGTACTTGGCCACGTAATTTGCTTTGGCCAATGGGATATTGATATTCATGACATGAGCAGGGACCTTAAATGTGCTTCTGTAGCTTAACTTAATGTTTTGCTCCAGTGCTCTTTCATGAGAAGAACACGTCTGAGTAATTGCCACAAGTAACTTCTGGACAACA
>NW_012139747.1:1368170-1368848 GCF_000956105.1 Propithecus coquereli
GATTCAGAGAAAAAGAGAGAGAAATAAAATAAATAGAGCAAATGTTAAAAATTTATGAGTCTGGGCAAAAAGTACATGACAGTTCTTTGTACTATTCTTGAAACTTTTCTGTAAACTTGAAATTATTACAACATTTTTAAAAGTAAAAAAAGGACACAATTTACTAGATTTGTTAGCAGGTCCTACCTGGACCACTATGATTAGTTCCCAGCTTTTAGAATTCTCTGAACCGCCAGAGGGCACTAAATCCTACTTTCATACACAACCCCAAATTCCAGGGGACCCATTGTCAGAAACTTCATGAACTTAAAAAAACCTCTTATCTTCTCCACTAACTGGAATGGCGACTCTTCTCACAAAGCGGAAGCACAGCAGGACAGCTGTGGATTTCAAGAGTTTATGCTGGAATCACAGAGAGATCCAGAAAAAAAAAAAAAAAAAAAAAAATAAAAAAAGCCACCGGTTCCAGACTTTCTGTGTGATGGGAGTTTAGGGGCCACACTCTCGCTGGGGAGGCAGTAGTGGGCAGGTGTTGAGTTGTGGCCACGTGCACTGTTTTTATTCATACTTACAGTGGGTGACTATTTAGGAGAACCTTGGGAGGTAATGAGATAATAAGGGGGGTAAAGCCCCTGCAGAACAGTTCCTGGTGCTGCCAGTAGTTCATATGTCAGACTA
>NW_012139747.1:1370508-1375116 GCF_000956105.1 Propithecus coquereli
CTTCATCCCTCCAACAGCAACATTTTTATATTTAATATTTATATTTACATTTTGGTTGATTCATCTGGTCCTACAAATAATTAATGTATTATTAACTCACTGGGGGATATATATTCATTCATTCAACAAACATCTTGTAAACATTTACTATGATACAGATACTATTTCAGAAATGTATAAAACAGAACTGGAGAAAACAGAATAACTGTCCTCATAAAGTTGACGTTCTAGAGAGCAACAAAACATAAAAGCACTTCCCTTATTTTAAGTAACTGCTATTAAACATAACCCTTTAGATCCTTTTTTCCTACCCCATTGAAATTTTTGCTCAATTTCACAACTGGTCTAATTACTTTCAATTTTTAAAACTTAATCTAAGCTGGTTTAATATTTCATGTTTATAACCTGTGTAAAGATCTGTCCTTCCCTTAACTCTTCCAGATTCTAATAATTCCTTCAGTAGAAAAGGGAAACAGCAAGTGTCTGTCTGCTGCCTGAACACAGTCATTGAAATTGTTGGTAGGGAGGTGTATCCTTCCTGGCTCAGTGGCTCTGTCTCCATTGGATAAAGCTGGTCTTCCAGGAGGGATCTGTGGTTTTCCTGAGATGATGCTCAGGTTTGCCCTGGCTCTTCTGTGGAAAGCTCTCCTAGAGAGAAGTGACTGAGTCTTTGTTTGGCCCTGCCACTGGTCCATTCATGATCCCAACTCTTTTTCATAGTAGGGATCCCACTATTTGATCAGAACCCCCACAACTCCTATACCTCTCTTAACCTCCATGATCCTACACATGGAGCCATTGGAACTATTAGAATCCTTGTTCTTACTCTCCAAGCATTACATAAAACTACAATACTACACAATGCTTTCCAAGCCTGCTGCCTGAACCACTTTGGAGGGACTCCTGCCTTCAAAAATCACTGGACTACAAAGGGACACTGGACCCTATGTTCATGCACAATGCCAAACTCTAGACAACCTGTGTCAAGAACTTCCATGAATTCTGACAACATACTCTATTCCAATCAGAAACTTTCTGCAGATTCCAACCTTTGGTCAATATCCATCCTGAAATGAGATCAACTTCCCTTTCTTATAGCAGCCCAAGACTTCACAAGTCTTCTTTTGGTGGGTCCCAACACTTGGCCTTACAGCTCAGGAGGTCACACCACCCCCAGTCATAGTAGGAGAATTGTAGCAGATTCTGTAAGTGTCTTGGCCTCATCTCTTTGGCTATCACCATTCCAGTACACATCCATCCACAGCATCCTATTGTAGGCACCTGACTCTCACCAGAGGGCTTTCTTGCAGACCAGAAATGGTAAGATGCTAACACCACTGGAAACATCCCTCAGAAATGAGGAGCTAGTGTATAAATACTTTACTGTCACACCCCTAAGGTGGGACAACTCAGAGGTATATTCTACATTGTCTCCTGGAGTTCTTCAGCAAGACTGAGACTCAATTGTTTTCAGGACTAAGCTGCTCATAACACACTTTTTGTTGGGTTTCCTTCCATTTCCTTTCTCATTTCCTCACTTGCCTATTGGCATTTCCTGGAATCACATCTCAAATAAACCACTTACATGCAGAATCTACTTCCAGAGGAACCCAAAGAGAAGGAAAAACTCTTATGAACATAGAATTTCCCCCTAAAAACAATGGGACATCACATTTCATTTGTCCTTTTCAGCTTCGGGAATTAGCTATAATTTTGTCTTGTCAGGAAAAGTTTCACTCAATACTAGGTATATTTATTTAAATTTGTATTCACATTTATATTCATATTTATATGTAAAATTAATATATAAACATCTGACAAATATCTTAGGTTAGAATAAAATATCTTGTAGCTCTTCAACCTCAAGGGCCTCACAAATAGTGTCCAGTACCTTTTCTACCTCATGCTATCTTCTTCTGTAACAGAACATCTGAATTTCACCATGCCCAGTGCCTCTTCCAGGTGAAGATTCAACAGCTCTATGAAAGTTTTGGAGCCCCCATCACAAGGGGGTTGAACATCAGAGTATTCCTTTATTGTAACACTCTCTGGAGTTTCAATGAGTGGAAGAGATGGTAGTAGGGAGCGAAGTAAAAGTTTTTCTTCCAAGTTTCATGACTCAGCAAAACCAGCCATTGAATACCAGAGCATAGTCACATAGACCAGTGGGTGGAAGGTTTTTGAGGCATTTCTGGTACCAGGACTGGCTAAGCAAATGCTTTGTGTTGCTCAGTTTTCTCTGTAAGAGAACACAGTCTTAGTCTTTTAACATCATGGAGCAAATCAGTGTATCAGTGCTGCACACAACACAAATTTAAAGACTAACGTAGGGACTATATCAGGAGATAAAGAAACACATATTCAAAATTTGTTTTGCAGCATCCATTTGGCTCATAAGGACACTGATAGTAAAGATTGTGTGTGCTATTCATATTCTCAACCTTGAAGGGAGTTCAGAAGAGTATCAGTGCCGATTTCACCTTCACCTGAAAAGATAAAGCCAAAAACCATTCTTGATCTAATTGGAAAATTAGAAAATTGGAAAATTCCCAAGATTTTGGGCGAGGTGTATCTGTTCATCTCAAGATTGAGGAGTCTAGTTTTATTCCACATTTTTAATTTCATTCTTATAAATTGATTATTTTTGGCAGATGATCAGAGTTTCCGACTCCCAAAGCTGTTCATATTCATAGTGATTTTTGCAGCCAATCTGATGGACACTAGGACCTTTCCACAGGAACCTCACTTGCCCCCGTGAGACAGAACATGAAGTATATCAGAGCAGGGCTCCAGGAACCAAAATCCTTCTTTATTTCTAGCATCATAAACACAGTTCTACCATTACATACTGATTGTATTTCATCTTTAATAGTTTTTCCAGTGAAAATTTCCAATATTCATCTGCTTCATAGCAAATGACCTTGCTTTGGAACTATATGTATTTAACCAAAACAGCCAAGCAGCCTTGATTCTGCTAAGGAGATAGAAAAACAAGAGATGAAAGTAATTCTTAACCAGATGACATGGCAGGTACATATCCCTTTTGTTTCTGAGTGGCTCACTTTCTACAGCCAAGCTAGATACAAGCTAGGATCAAAATATCTCATACGTACCTGAACACTTAAGTCAGAAGAAAATATCTTGTAGATCATCTACCCCATGGTCTTAACAAATACAGGTTCCAGTTCCCAGAAACAACGAAGCTTGAAGCTTTTGATGAGGAAACAGATAAATAGGCAAACAGAAACCCCAGACTCAATTATCAATCAGATGGGAAAATATTTAGGGAGGCAGTAGGGAAAATGCCTCTAGGGTTCTAGTCATTATGGACGCCCTGATACAAAAATTCTCTTATTGACTATGACCTACATTTTCAACCCACTTCTGACATAGGGCTAGCACCCCTCATTTAAGATCTTCTCAAAACTTTCCATAGTCATGATTTCCCTTGCTATTGGTGTCAGTGTCCTCCTCCTACCTAAAGTCTTCAAGTCCCTGATTAAAAAATAAGAGATTCAAGTTTACTAGGTGTTTTGCACTGAATTTCACATTGTTCCTGTGGTGCAGGATCCATCAGCACCAAAGCCCTATCTTTCTGCTCTCAGTTGATCACACAGGCTCCAGGTGGCAGCACCTGAAGTAGGAAAGTTTGAGGTCCGGAGAACATGTAGGCAGAGCCCTGTATCTAATGTAGCCCCCCCAGTGTGTATTTCTCAGGACCCAATGTAGACAACAGTACCCTAGAGGACAGAAATGGCCAGGCTGGAAAGACCCCCTAGGCCTGGAGAAAACTGACTCAGGTACAAAGCTGTGACTCCTCTCAACACCGGGCAGGGCCCAGGTAATGGTGGCAGAGCTGTCTTGGAGTCCCTCCTTGCATGGAGAAACAGAGAGACAGGGGAGGTGCCAACAGGACTGTTCAGGGGGAAATAGTGAGCTCGTCACCAAGAATGTGTCACAGTCATCAAACAATGTAGGGCAATGCAGTGTCTATGAATAAAGCCCAGGGAAAAGATTCTCTTGTTGACACCCAGCAGGGAAGGTTGCCATTTCAGCATATTGGTAGATGCTGCTGTTTGTGGTATTCCACTTACCTCTGTCTGTCCTTGGTCAAAAAATGAGCTCTGTCCAGATTGTGAACCTATAGCAACTGGAAATTCCAGAAGAGAATTGGGACAATGAACAAACTGCCTAAACTCCTGGGTTGAAGTGATTCTACCAGTAAGAATGAACTACCTGGAGCTAACTCACTGGAAAATGTTTCAGATTTGCAAATGATTTGGATTAGAGAGCACTCCTCAGAGATGCCCCAGACCTTTGATCCCATTGACAACCACTGATTTGGGTTTAGGGAGAACTCAGGAAGAAAAAAAAATAAAGCTCTTCTTTCTGTGGGATGATTCGTTTTGTTTGCTAAATAAATTAATGGAGTAAAGGAAAACATAGAGCTGACATTCACCTTGAAATTATGTTCAAGTTCTTTAAAAGCCCTAATTGTGACGTTAGTTGTTAATCATTCTTACCTATTTTCCATGAGGAATCACCTACAAATCAATACTTCGATCTCCTAGTTCACTTTATTTTATGTTTGGGTTTTTTTACTTATTT
>NW_012139747.1:1376061-1380301 GCF_000956105.1 Propithecus coquereli
AGTTATCCGTAAGTCCAGGTTTTATTGTAAAGGCTTACAACTCAGAGGGGCCCTGGCTACTTTAGCATCCACCTCCCAGACATACTAACCAGAATGTTCAAGTCTTGAGAAGTATAAAATCTGCTGGAAAGTGGGCCAATACCTCACTTTCTCACCAGCAATTTAAGGCGAGTTCTCTGTGCTCTGTGTTGTCATGACAGGAAAAAAAAAAAAAAGATCACCTGCAAATGTTTCTGGGTGAGAAAACTCAGTGCCTCAGTGTTTCAAGATTAGAGAGTTACAGACAATAAGAATCAAGTTCACCAGATATTTCCTCCAGTGTATAAAGTATGGTATCCACCAGTCCAAAAAGCAGAGAAGCAATATTTGAGGTTACATGGAATATAAATACAAACTACCTTGTGAAGGAGCTTTACCGCATGCATAGTCTGTAAAGAGGCTTGCAATGAGCCACTAACATTGCTCAGATTGCCTGTGCAAGATTGCAACTAATAACTATGATTACATTCAAGAAACCCTTGTAGGAAAATGACAAGAATGCATACACCCATGACTTGACATTAGCATGTTCTACACTCTACTCCTGGGAGCCACTTCTTTTTCAAGGTCTGTTGGTAAGAAAATCTATACTTCCCTGTAGAAGCCCACATTTTGCTAAATGAATACATTTTCTTTGATAAAATATCTATGTTGTTTTCCAGATAGGCACTGTAATTTTTTTTAAGTGAGTAAATATTCTGCAGCCCTTCTCACTGCCCCTATACTTTTGTTATGGTCATTCCTTTGAAACAAACGTTAAAAAATTACCACCTTTGTAGGCAGCATTTTTGATAGAGTCTCCTCATTTTCCCCACTGCTAAGGAGCATGTCTTTTTCATTTACTGCTGATAAATAGTACATTTCGTATAAGATTCTACAAAAGCATTCACAAAAAGATTACAGATCAAGAGACTTGTGTTTCTCTATCTGTAAAATGTGCTGTGTTAAACTAGAATAAACTTTAAGATCACTTTCAAGTCTTGGAGTATAAAATGGTCTTTGGGACTACAAAGAGCTAATCTCTCCTCCAATCTCTATGCAGATTTCTGCTAATCTAACCCAAGACAGATGAGTATGTCTTCAAAAGAATTTGATCCCACGACCTTCTCGGAAACCATCCCCAATTACCTTATCAAGCAGACCACTTTCTCTTTGAACTGGAGTTTCTATGCATGATTTCAGGCTAAATGTCTTTTTCTTGGGTCATTAGAGAAGAAAGTGGAAAACAAATGGTGCTGCTTAGAAATCTTTTAGAAATTAAAAAAAAATTCAAAATGATTCAGTGAATTTCTCAAGTTCACACTACTGGGTTGGGGATTTTGACTACACATCTACTTACTTCCTGACGAATTGTGTATTGAGTCCCTATCTCATAGCAGGCCCTGTGCATAGTGGTAGGGATCCCAGGGAAGTAAAAGACAAGAACTTGCTCTTAATGGACCCTGGTATTGGTGAAGGAATTCACAATAACAACAGCATGAGGGGCAACAGTCAGAGTGTTGAAACTCTCAAAAGCGTATTGGAATAGGTGACCCCAGGGGGCAGTGGAACACATTAGAGCGACTCAGACAGCCTGTGGCGGTCAGAGAAGACTTCTCAAAGGTGATAACATCTAAGCTAAGTCATGAAGGAAGAGTAAAATCTAATAAGCAAAGACAAGGACTCCAGGCAGAAAGCACAGAAGTCTAAGGGAAACTGGAGCCATGGCAAGCCCAGCACAGAAGAGCAAAACCAGCAGGTGGCCACGGTGGGCCATTGTGCACGGGATGAGGGAGCTGGCAGATGATCCAGATGGAAAACTAGACATGGCTCAGATCATGAACAGTTTAGAGTAGCAGATGCATTGGGACATCTTTCATCCCCTCAACACCACCCAAACTCTGATCACACCTGGCACCTCCCTCTATTCATACCTATGGACTCAACGAAGGGGCTTGGCAGTAGTAGGTAAATTTTAGGGATACTGAAGACAGATTTTCCAGGACTGGGTGAATGACTCGATGCAAGAAATGAAAAAGAGGAAAGTATAATTGGGGAAATTATCAGAGCAGATGCAGGAAGGTAAGATATCTGCTTCCCCACCAGCCTTAATTTTCTCATTGAAAGAGAGTAAGCAACTCCCCTATGGGTTAGCCTAGGTGCTGAGGTGAATGGAGAAGATGACAGCAGCTAATTTGAGAGCATGCTAGGGAGAACCAAGTGGAGAAACACAGACACCAAAAATCTTAATTAATAAGGGAGTTGTGAATATGCTTTCCGATGCAGTATTTCCAGGGGAGGTCATTTGGACTCACCCATGTTGCGTCCATCGAGAGGAAACAAGCAGACAGGGCCAGTATTCATTCCTCTACACCAGGAGTCGGCCAATCCCTGTCCTAGACCACAAAGGTAGTAATGTCTACATGATCTGTTCCCAGGGTAGAGGGGAAATTAGGAATGCCTTTGTCCAATGAAAAGTGACTTTTTTGCTTATTCTTGTTTGTTTAACGAGATGATGGATGCCAGCCACAGAAGTCAGGTCCTCCACAGTTACTCTTAGTTACATTATGGGAACCATACCAAAGTGCCTCACTGCACCATGAGTAGGTATACCTCCTGGGAAAATCTTTACAAGACATATGCCCTTATCTTGAATGAGTAAGGCCTGTGAATAACAGAACATTCACTCAGCACAGTGACAGGGAAAGAGGTGGGCATTTCCCCAGAAAGTTCTAGGTACAGCACATCCTTCCAATGGCAAAGCAGTGACTGACATCCTACAGGGTGGTTTTGGCATAGTTCACGAAAATGCTGCCTGAGCAGTGACTATTGAAGGGCTTCTCATCAACAAAGTGATATGCCAGTAATTAGATTTCAGTTGACTCAGATCCCATTCTAGGCATTAATTAGGGGAAAATATGAAAATTGCTAGTTAATAATAGAACAGTTATAGTTCCATTGTCATTTTCTTCCTGTTCATCAATTTGTTTGATTGCTTGTGTGGCAAACACTTAATCTTCCCTGTATATGTTTAGCTATTTGAGACTTATTTTTTTAAACAGCCATTTAATAATTAAATTAGAGAAGTCTTTAAAGCATAGTTGTAGCTCCCTATGGCCTGTTGAAGATTGTTTTGAAAATTGGAACCTGCCTGGAAAGCAGTGTTTCAGAAAACATTAGAATGGAAGGGGAGAAAACAAGCTACATCTTCCACCTGTGTGTGTGCAGCGGGGAGGTGGGGATGCTGAGGCAAGACTCAAATTCTTGAAAGAAATATGTGTTAAAGACTCAGAGGATAATGGACCCAACCATTCACCTATTTTTAGATAAAATTACCTGCCTAGTCAGGTTGCAGAAATTTCTGCCCACCCTTGAATTCCACACACCCTTTCTTTTCACATTTATAGCTCTGATTAATTTTATTTAATGGGCTTTTCTCTGTAACTTCTAGCACTCTGTCCTCCCAAAGCCTCTCCTCCTTTCTGGGATTATATGACTTGATCTACTTTGACTCCTAACTGGATTGGAGTCTCTTCCTGTGCCTGGCTCCGTGCTAAGGGCGATGAATATAGTAGGCACATGGCAAGTTTATCAACGGTACACAGAAAATGTAGGAATAAAAATCAGTCAAGGGTTTAGAGTCTAAGCCAGGGACCATAAAGTCAATCGCCTACAGGCAACACAAAGGAGAGAAAAAGACTGAGATTCCGAGAATAGAATTGAAGTAATGGTGTGAAAGAAAGAGCACTGGCTCTCAGTCTGATGCAGGTGTCAGAATCACCCTGGAGGTCTACCAGAGCACATGTCATGGGCCCACGCTCAGGTCTGGGGCTGGCCGGGAATGTGCCTTCCTACAAGTTTCAGGATCCTGGATCACCCTCTGGGTAGAACTAAATTAGAGTGCATGTTTCATAAAAGCGTTCAAATGACACAACAAAAAGTCATAAACGAAACACAGTTCTGAAACACACACACGGTATCTGCAGGCCAGATTAGATCCATTAGCTTCCTGTTTACAAATTCTCACACAAACAAAATTAGACAGGGGTGTTGTGAAGAACCAGGCAGTGAGCCTAAAACAAATCAATGCTAATTTGGAACTGCTTTCCTTCACCATTTTCTTTGGTTCTCCGGGAAGCTCTATGAAGAAATTTAAGAGTGGTTTCTATGAGGTCTATATCAAGGAGGAGGTGAGGACTAGGGTAAGGAATATTGTGAAACT
>NW_012139747.1:1381141-1393762 GCF_000956105.1 Propithecus coquereli
CATTTTCCAACAACATAGTAATCCCCACAACACATGCTAAGAGTAATGGGATCCATTAACTCTATCTGGGTGAAGATCTGAAGGCTAAAGTTCTCCTGATTAAGTGATAATATAGGCGATTGCCCCAGAAGTGAAGATGGTGTTATAAGAAGACTTGGTGTAAGTTTTAGGTCCCTAATATTTCATGAAAACCTATAAGGGCTGTACAGTTTTGAGGCATAACTGCTATTCACACTTCATGAATATTGGTTTCACTGGAAATCTTTCTTTCTAAACTCAGAGCATCATTGTACCCTGTAGGATGTGGTTGGACACAAGTAACATTAAATTTGACCAAAAGTGGCTTAAAATGAGAAGTCAGGAGGTAGAAAACAAGATGTCTGGAAGTAAGTGGTCTAGGGAAGGTTCAGCCACTCAGTGGTGCAATCCAAGACCCAGGCTCTTTCTAACTTCCAACATTCCTCCAGCCCATACCCTTCACATCCTAGTCTGTCTCCTCACGGTTGCAAGAGGGCTGCCTCAGCACATCCTTGCCACAGTACGCCAAGTAGGAAGGAAGAAGTGAGGCAGCAGAAAGCAACTGTCTTTTTATCTAGGGGTAGAAAGCTTTCCTGGATGTCCTTTTCTAGCCATAGAAGAATTGGATCCAATCAATCAAGCTCTATTTCACAGGTTTGGGCACATAGTTGGACAGGAAACAATCTCCATAATATTACAAGGATGAAGGAGAATATGGCCATGGAGCAGAGGCCACTGTGTCTACTGCAGCCACTATTTTCTCAATATCAAATCCTTTCCCACATAAGGTCCCTGCTTGAGGGCTGGAAAGAATATATTAAATAGGACAACACTTTTTTCTAGGCATTCACAATTTAATCGAAATCCAAATGGCACTGCACAGATCAAACATCACAATTAAGTGAAAGTTGAAAACAAAACAAAACAAAAAAGAATTTCATTTATTGTAGAGAAAAAAATTCTCATTCCATCTTCCCAGACTTCAGATTTCATCATGCAGTAAATGCTAATTCCTGAGAAGGCTTTGATTTGTCAGATGAGTATCTGATAGCAGAATCAGAATGTGCGTGGGCAAGCCATGCATTTGCATCTGTTTTAATTTTTGAGGGTTGCTCTACTCCACGAGAAAAAGAACTTAATTTATTCTGGCTCTGAGAATTATCATGAGTGATTCACAATGAATGTTGCACCATTGGATATTAATAATAATTTTTAAAGTAGGCCTGCAGGCTGGGTCTTTATTGGATTCTATTCCAGTGCTATTCAAAGCTATTCAGAATGTCGGCTTAAAATAAAAGGACGTTCATGAGCAATTGCTTCTGTGCCACACAGATTGTCTGTGATTTGGAGCACTCGGGTTTAATTCGAAATCTACACTGCTATTTCTGTTATGCTCCTGACTGCTTCTGTGCTTACTGGGCTTGTGACGACCTTGTTAGGCACTTTTATTCTGTCATATTTTAAATCAGTTCCAAGATTCATGACTAAGGAAAAGTAATTTTTTGAACCTCTTTTGCCCCTAGAAAAGAGTCCATTTCAGGCCACTGGGCTCATTTATACATTTCTCCAGCCATCCAACCTGAACTGCCTATTAAGACAATTCATTTAAAGCCCTTAGTATGGTGCCAGGCACAGAGTCTGAGTTAGGTGCTAAATAAATGCTAGTTACCAGTTGTGGCAGTTTTAAGATTTCTACCTCCAAACCTTTCCCCAGGCCCTCAGGTGGTGAAGTATACAGACCCTGAAGCCAGAGACTGCCTGGAGACCTATCCTCTGTCTGCCACTTGCCGGCACCTTGCACAAGTTATTTCATCTCTTCGTACTTCAGATTTCTCCTCCATAAAATGGGGGTAACAAAAGCAGTATCCTCATTTTCATATTTTTAAATATGAGGTGATGGGATATATCTAAGACATTTAGATTAGATGTGTTAACTACTTACACTAATTTTACTACTTCTACCACTATAACTATCAGTGCTACTACTACTGAAACTACTACTAATACTACTACTTCTATTACTAAAACTATTCTAAATTACTACCACTTTTGTTGGATGTGTGTTTCCAACTTCTCTACCAACCTATACTCTCCCTGTATCTGAAAATTCCTTAAAGGTTGTATAACAAATTATCCCTAAAATTTAGTGATGTAAAACAAAATTCCAACATTTGCATGGATTCTGTGGGTCAGGAATTCAGACAAAGTGCACTCTGAAGACAGCTCATCTCTGCTCAGCAAGGTCTGGGTCTTGAGCCAGGAGACTTGAAGATGGCTCCAAGGGGTGTCAGCTGGGGTAGCCCAAGGCTGGAATCATCCAGGCTCTGGAATCATCCAGGCTTACTCACTTACATGTCTCACACCCGGACTGGGAAGACTCTGGCAACTGAGTGCTGGGACAGATGAAGCTCTTTGGGCATCTCTCTCCGAATATATGATCTCCCGACATGGTACCATCACCATGGTAGCTTTGGGCAGTTGGACCTTTCAACTCAGGGGCTCCAAGGTGTGTGTCCCAAGACAGAGGAAGAGCAAGGCATAAATATTATATTCCCTTTTTTGTCCTTGCTTCGGAAGTCATCTGGCATCAATTCTGTTATAGACACAGGCCCACCAGTTTCAAGGGGAGGAAATGTGGGCCCCACCTCTCAAAAGAGGAGTGTCAGTGTCTTATTGTAAAAAGAGTAGGTGAGGTAGGAAATGTAAATGTGGGATAAGTGTGGACATAGGTGTGGACATCTTGGGAAAATAAAATCTGCTATGCCCAATAAAATCTGATCTATAATATGAGGAACAACTCTAATACAAAGAACAGTTCTTTCCCTTTGCAGATCTTGTTTCTCTCATACAATACTTTACTTTGGGAAAATGAAGGTCCTTCCCTTAACTGTGGTCTCATAGCCTGTGTTTCCTGGAGTGTGTCCCATGGGGCCTGAGCTGAGAGCACAGAAGAGGCTCGATGTCACTTGTTGGTTGGTTGATGGTCAAGTTTTTCTCTGCTTAATGACTTTGGATGCTTACTTTTCTGTTTCAAAGACATATCCATAAATAGATCCCTTATTTTCCTCATTAACTGGATTTTAACACTAGCTCTTAGGCTTCTAGCTTTGTGGAACTTCTTTTCTGTCAACTAACTGATATATTCATCTAATATTTTCTTCAAATCATTCCTGACCCCACAAATATCTCCTGAACTCAGACTTCTTAGCCACCTCATAAGAGGAGCCGTTCACTTATTTGTTCCTCTTCATCAGCCTAACTTCTTGTTACGTTCTTTATTAAGATTCTCCACAATTACTTCTCTTTAACTCTCACTATAATGTCCCACCTGACTCCTTCTTTTGGATTTTCAAGTTCTTTGTCATTTTCAAATCAGATTCAAGGCTCTCATCCTTCCCAGGAATTATTTCATTCATTCTCACGTTCATTGACAGTAACAACACATGCACACACACACACACACACACACACACACACACACATATACACACACACAGCCCCAGATGTAGTACTGACATAGTCATTTTATGAGATATTTTTAAATGACTGAAATGTTTCACTTCAAGGAAGGTTTTGCTGCCTGCAGGCACTCATCCTCTTCAACATGACCATAGGACTCTTGATTTCTGATGTGGCTTTGGTATTTTCATGCTGCAAGCTCCTCAGATTGCATTCTGTGTTGTATATCCAATGTGTCTACTGCCCAGTGAATTCTATTGCCTGACAAGAAGGCTGGGTTATGAATGGCAGTTTTAATAAAAAGCCTCCAAATCAACTGATATTAATATTTTACAAGAAGAGGAAACCAGAATTTGCTCTAATCATAAACAACTCAAAAAAAGTGTAATGTTTGGAAATATCACTAAAAAAAAAAAAAGAACTGCTATCATGTCTAAAAGAACTTGAATATGTTTGTCTCCCTCTCTAATCTTTATATTGGTCTCCTCTGTGTGTATTTGAACATGGCTAAGGGCGTGTATTTTACCCCTTGGTTTTGGAGAGAAAACTGAGGAAATAGTCATGAGGAAGAGGAAGCGTATTGGATCTTGATAACAGTTCCTTAAAGTCAGTTGCCTCGTGAAACTGTGTGTTTGCCCTTGGATTTAGCTACGCCACCTGCCTTAGGACACTGGAATGACTCCCTCTCATCATTCTGTGGCTGGGCCCCTCAAAGTATAGGATTCTTTGGGGTAAGAGTCAGTGTGCTCTGTGAAGGTAGATGTGGCGGCTTTGCAATATATCAACATGACTAGGCTGAACTACGTTTCCCAGAACTCCCTTCCTCTGTGTTTCTGGTTAGGATTGGTCACAAGAGATACTTTTGCAGATTTGGAAAGTGATAGTGAGACATAAGCCACTTGCTTTTATTCTTGGAAGGTTGGAGAAGATGCTTTTGTCACTCACACACCTGGTCATTGATCTATTGATTCACTTTGTTGCTGTGAAACAGCAGCTGAGCTGGCAGCTGTTCCAGCTTCTCCACCATCCTCCTTCAATTTCTCCAACCCCTGGGCCAGACATGTGTTTAGCATATGGCAAAGAGCTCCTGCTTTTGCAGGACACCCACACCATCAAGATCAGAGGCAGCAAGGCTGACATTGATTCTAGCCCATCCTTGTGGATTCTCACGTATCTTTGATATTTTCCACGTTACATCCATTTTTCCCTTTCACCTGCCTGCCCTGAGGACTCCAGCTCCAGCATCAGATGCAAAAACAACACACTCACAGAGACTGTTAAATGAGCTGCCACATGAGCTGTTACAGATTAAATCCCTATAACAAATCCATATAGCATATTAATATATGTTTTATATGTGTATAAAATCCTAGTAGTTCTGCTTCTCTGATTAAACTGTGATTGATACACTGGGTTTTAAAGTATTATTTTTCATAAAATGAAAAACATGTCAGGTTTTGAGAAAAATATATTCATTCTAGATAGAGGAAAAAAATAATGTAAAGCTTTGGAGTTGAGGGCTCTAGATCTCTAGGACATTAGTTCACTCTTCCAAAATAGTCCATCTCTATTTGCATGTGGCAAGAAAAAAAAAATCCAAGCTAAGACAAGCTTATGAAATTATGGTGATTCTTTTTACATTTGATCTTCAGAAGATAAAACTATCTATTTTTCAGTGGAATTTTTTCCCTAAAGAAATCAACTCTTCAAAGCCATTCCTCTCATACCAAAGAGATCTCTTGTCAAACTCTGCCCTATTCCTTCTCATATCAAACTGCATATCAAAGAGCTCCCATCTATATATTTATTTATTTAGGCATTGACTTTTGAATTGAAAGTTTCTCCCAGTTTAAAAATAACTGTCCTGCATTGCATCCCAAGCAGAGAAATCAATCTCAGCTTCCAAGAGAAGCAGAGAAAGTTTTGCTAAGCTGGTGGCCCTGGGAGTAGAGCCATGTATATCATAGGGACATTCTATTATATGTGTTCCCCCTATGAAAGGGCATCAATGAAAAACTTAATAATAACTCCATTGGCTTTATAAATCTATTTATAATTTACTGTAACACCAAAGGCAATAAGGCAAATGCAAACTTTTCTTACCACCTTTTTATTCCATGGCTGGTGGCTGGAGAAACATTCATGGTGGCCATCTACTTGAATCTCCTTACATATGTTGAATTCTTACAGTGTTTGACTCCCACACTAACATGATAGGAAAAGAATATCTTATCTTATCATGTTAACAAATCATTAACTATTTCCAACCTGTATCATGGTAGTACATTGTATGCCATAAATTTGCTATTTGAACTCCATTGGTTATATAGGATGAAACAGTGGATGAAATTGGATTTTTTGCTTATTTGTGCATTGCTTTTGCTTCTGTTCCTCAGAGCTTATAGAGCTATAATAGCAACTACTTTGTTGGGAAAGTCGGGGGTGGGGGGCATGGCATTGCTACTAGAGAGTGACTGTCCAGGATCCCTCATGAATCTTGAATCTGGAAGGGGCTCGAAGAGATTATTTATCCTCCTGCACACCTCTTGACTGTAGCATCCAGGCTAAGATGATGAGAAGATGGCTATGCTGATGTGGAATCAACTAGAAGCCAAAAATTGGTGTACCCAGAATCCAAGCAATAAACAACCTTCTTTTCAAGACATTCAAATGAGATCTAAAAGGTTGTAGTTTCGGTACAGTTTCTGAAGCCAGCAGGCATTTTATAAAGAGCACCAGATTTGCCACTGGCCTGACCTTCCCTCTGATTGCAGCCCCAAAACTACTGGTGGTATTTCTGTTGGGCAAGTAATTTTACCTCTGAGCCTCTGTTTATTCATTTGAAAAACTGAGGTAATAATGCCCACCTTTCGGGGTTAATGTAAAGATCAGAGATAATATTAAAAAAATTGCAAGACCCAAAGTCCACACATCCTAGGTTGTGTTGTCATAGAATTTAGTTGAACTAATTAAAGAATGTGCTTGTTGTGATAAGCATTTGGCAAAATGACCTGCAGACTGGACGGGAAAGGATGGCAGGGAGCACCTTAAAGATGTTTCTGAGACTTAAAAACAAGTATCAATATCAGGAAGCAACAATAGACAGGTCACTATTGACCTCATTCCATGTGGTATATGTTAATATTTGGGATACCCTGCCCCATGCTGTGTTAATTTATATGTCTAAACCATTGGGCATTGTCAAACAGTATACCAAGCACCTGGTATTTTCTGGGGAAATGACGTCCCTTAGATTACGATAGTAAAGAGTAAACCGGACATCTGTCTCAGATGGAGGAAGTTTCCTTGCCTTGTTTTGACACATAGGTCGAACCATTTCATTTGGTGAGCCTCCCTTATGTGTACAGCAATATTGGTTGTCTATGAGGGACTGGAGTAGAATCTAAATGCTATCAAACCTCTACGGCTTAAGGTGGGTATCTCATACACCTCAGCAAACCCTTGCCTATCATTTTCAGATACTGGGGAAAGGATTTCAAACATTCCGACAGTATTTTTAAACTCAGACAACACAGGAAGAAAGAAGGTGTGTTTTTCAATATGCATGAAGCTGGTTTTACTCTGTGGAAAATTATTCCTTGCCTACTGCTTGGGAAATAAGGAAATCATTTCGCACTGACTTTTGGGTCCTGGATGTCCATGTCTGGTTTAGCTTTAAATTTAGTATTCTTAGAGTCCAATGGTACAGATTCATTCACTCATTCATTCATTCTTGAAAGCCTTGGCAACCGATTTGTGATTTTAACCCTGACTTCCACTCTTGCCAGCATCATAGTTGACACCGATGTTTAAACTTTTCAGTTCTGTAACCTCCTTAACTCCAATGACCACCACATCCACTAAGCTTCATCCACACATTTCCATGACAGTACCAAGAACTAAAGTTGATCTACCTCTGTAATCCTATTCCCTGACTACAAAATTAAAGTTTATTCTTCCTAGCTCTTTCAACATCAGTCCTTTGTCCCTGTCATTCTGCTGGCCTTTGATACCTTCCTGTTTTCTGCCTGTTCTCCTGGGACCCCATTTATTTTGCATCACTTGAGCCATCTTCCATATCCTATTTCTAATTCCATCAACCCATGCTGCAAAATCCAAAAGCTAGATCCATTCAAACCTTTATTCTCTTACTTCAGCCAAGGTACCATGGCATACCATTGGAGAAAGTTACTCAGTAATGAGCATTCCTGCCACTCATCAGGGTGCTCGTGATATCCAATAATCCTATTACATGCGCTTGGTCAATGTTATGTTCTTCTACTCCAAACCTTCACAAGCCTCTCAATAAAGTCTGCTTCTCTTTCAAAAATTTCTGCTACTTGAGGACAAGAAACATAAGACATCTACATCTACATCAGATGCTGTCGAAGGCTCCCAGCTCCGATGCCTAGCACAGTGCCTGGCACATTTTAGGCAATCAATAAATATCTGAGGAATCAATAAAGACCTACTACACTCACAAAACTCTCAGAGGATAATTCCTTGAGTCCTACAAATGAAACCAAGAAATTAGTTATAACTATTTTATCACTTTCATACCATAACAATCATCCCAATCCATTATCACCATATATTTCTATCTGCTTTCCAAAGTTAATTCTTTAAGTTTCACACTTTAAAAGTCTTGCTCCATTAATCATTCATTTTTACTTCTAAATTTTCAGCTATCTGTTCTCTAAAAACCTCCTTTTTCTCGGTGTTGGCACACATTCAACTTTCTCCACCTAAAGAAAATCTCTTTCATCCCTTTACCCACCCACCCCCACTTTCCTTTCAGTCATTTATTGGTGGAGGAGTTACTCCATTTGCTCACCACCTCTTGGATCCTCCACTCTCTACAATATGGCACACGTACACAATATTCCACTAATGCACTTACACATAGATTATGAATCATCGAATTTGCAAATGAAAAATAAATTTTTTAGCTCTTAGGTTACTAGACCTCTTCATCCTTGGTTCGCCTCTAATATTCTAAATATTCCTTATCAATTTCCTGTGTAAGCTGCTTTTATCCCCTCCAATTAAACTCTGGTGTCTTCCGAGTGTCCATCTCAAACCTTTTCTCCTCCTGCAGACTGTACCCTCATCCTGAGTGTTTTCATCTAAAAATTTGACTTACTTTATACCTCCCAAAGGCAAATCCCCAGCACATACTTCTTTTCTTCCTATAGATATGTTTATTTGTTTGTTTTGTTTTGTTCTTTTATTTCAGAATATTACATGGGTTACATATATGGCCTTTTCCCTGCCTGAGTCAGAGCTACAAGCGTGTCCATCCCCCAGATGGTGTGCACCACATTCACATTAGGTGTGAATATACCCATCCCCTCTGGCCCCCTCCCACCTGCCTGACACCTGATGAATGCTATTACCATATGTGCATATAAGTGTTGATCAATTAATACCAATTTGATGGTGAGTGCATGTGGTGCTTGTTTTTCCATTCTTGTGATACTTTACTTAGTAGAATAGGCTCCAGGTCCATCCAGGATAATACAAGAGGTGATATTTCAAACCCTGAAAGTTTAAAATTTAACTATTCATCTCACCACCCAATCCCCAACCTGTCCTACTATCCCACTATCCAAGTCAGAAACACAGGATTTACTCCAGACACCATCCTCACCTTCATCATTTATAGTAATCCCCTTAGTTCAATCAATGAAAACTTCTAGTACCTCCCAAATGAAGTATTTCCAAATGTGTTCTCTGATCAAATAAACTTGAAAATGCTTTATATTTTATTTGCCTCTTGAGGCATCAAAGGATCTGAGAATTACTGTGGTAAACAAGATCTTTAGTTTTGTTTAACCCAGTACTTTCAAACTTACAACCACCATTCCTATTGCTAATACTCATAGAAAATTCACAGAATTAAATGTTCTTAGACACACAGTTTGGAAACTATTGTTTTATGTCCCCTTTTCCCACTACCACTGTGTAACTTTAACACTGTGAGGCAGATACTGTTGGTACCCTGCTCAAAACCCCTAGGGTCTTTTTACCAACTTTGTGCCACCATTGCCCATTTTCTGTGCTCTTGCCACTAAAAGCTTATACCTTTGACCTTCCAGAAGTGCCTAAGATTTTACGTCTCTCCCAGAATGGATTCTAGCCAATGGCTCACTGGTGTGGAGTACAGAGTGAGGTATATAATTCATGCAACAGATCCTATCCTGGGATCAGGCTGAGGTGGAAACTGTTCCTGAACTCACACCCTTGCTTGACTTTTCTCCTTCTCTGTTTTGTTTTCTGAGCTCCCTTACATGTTCTGTTGCAAGCACTGCCTTCATAAACAGCTTGCACATAAATCTTCTGCTCAGGGTCTGCTTCCTGACAACCAGCAGCATGATACCTTATCTCAGGCTCTCACCGTCTGTGATACACACTACTGCCATATTCCTTCAAATGGCCTCCCTGTCCCTAGCCTTAGTCCTCATTTCTTCCAGGATAAAATCCTTATCATTGCACCCCAGATCATGCACTGTCTAACCCAACCTGATTCTCCAGCTCTGGTTCCTCCTACCCTCCCCAGTGAGCCTAACCTCCACCCACATGAAAGAAATTGCTGTCTCCCAGATACATGAAGGTCCATTTTGGTGTCATAATATTGCAAAAGCTGTTTCTCTCACCAGAAGTGGTCTCCCCCAACGTTTTTGGTAAACAAATTCATACTCTTCCTTCAAAAGCAGTTTAAACTTCCCAGTGACCATTTTCTTAATTCTAGGCTTTTGCAGTCCAGCCTTCTGCTCTTCACCTCTAACAGTATTCTGTACAATGTAGTTCAACTGTTTATTACCTTGTCTTATTTTTCTTCTAACGTTGACCCCTCTAATATTACCCTTTTCTAAAGACAGGGTATGTCTCTCAATCACTTTGACTCCCACAGAGTCCCATTACATACAGAAGAGGCTCAGCAAACATCCCTTACAACCTAGAAATCACCTGTCCAGTAATCACTGACTCCTGGAGTTGAGGTGTTCTTGTCCTAGGCATTGTGATCAAACTAATTTAAGAGAGAAATTTTATTTCTTACTTGTCCCTGTATTCCACATTGTGAATCACAAATTTCTAAATCAAATCCCACACACAGACAATATCTCAAAATGGAATATTTCCTGTGTCAAACTGCCATCAATGAGCTTGTTTGCCAAATTTAGTTGGATGCTTTAAAGAAATTAAACACCAACTTAATTTTGTGTGGAAATAATTAGATTGTACATTCTTGGGTACTTCAGTCTCACAGAGTTGAACAGTGAAAGCTCATTTTACAAAAGTACTCTGTGACAGAGGGATGTTGATGGTTCTAATTATCTTCTATTGAGGGGTGGATCAGATCACCTGGAATTTCAGTACTGATAAGTACACAGTGCCACTAGCTCATGGCCTCAGAGCACCTTTCTCTGTGGGTTTGCCAATGGCTCTATGAAAATAAATGCTATATGTCTACGTTCCTGGGAGGCAGTTTCTTTTTTAAAAAGCAATATTAGTAGTTTCCTTACTGCCCTCTTTCCTCAATACCCACTACTTGGGATGACTTCATAGATAGGCCTATAACTCATAGCTTCTGCTAAACCTTATTAAGCCTAAAATGGGAAGCCGGCACTCTCTATTATTACTTTAGCCTTGTCTGTGACCTACGCACTAGTAATGTCATCTGGCTCTTGTCTGTTACAGAATCTACCAGGAGGTCTTCCCTCCTGGAGACTTCCTGGGTTTGTCTACAGACTGTTGGTTAAATTTAAAACACATACAGTCACAGACACACACACACACACACACACACACACACACACACACACACACACATACACTTACCCCACAACTATTCTATTTTTCAAATTAATGACCAGAAAAGACCAGAAAAATTGAATTCCAAATTCTCCATGAGATATAATTTATTTTTGTGAAAGTAAGTAAATGCTGAATCATTTATATGTAATATGCCCAGAAGACCAACCCTAAACAATTTTTTTGAAGTAATGAAGTGTGGCTTCCATTTCTGCCAGTTCCCATTATCTTCACTCATTTTTAAAAATTTCTTTTCATTCAGTCTTCTATGTCAGTTCGCTGCTGTCATGAAACAAACTGCCCCACAACATAATGGCTTAAAGCAACCATCATTTTTTATTTCTCCCAATTCTATGGCTTGGCTAGGTGGTTCTGCTAATCTGAGCTGACCGTGCACTGTGTATTGTGAGCTGTGGCTTGGCCAGGAGACTTTGTTGATCTTGGCTGGGTTCTTTCATGTGTCTGTGGCCTCAGTTGGGATGATTGTGCTGCCATGACTCTGATTCTCATGCCTCATACTCTGGCAGGCCAGCCTGGAATGATTTCATGATGAAGACAGAAGAGCAGAACAGAGAACAGAAGTGTGCAAGGGTTCTTGAAGCCCAGGCTTGGAACTCACTCCCAATCATTTCCACCACATTCCATCCACCAAAGCAAGACACAAGGCAGCCCAGATTCAAGGGGTGGAAAAACAGATCTGTCCTCTTGATGGAAAGAACTGCGCAATCACAGTGCAAAGTGTAGATGCAAGAAAGGGGGAATGGTTATGCCCCCCCTTTTTTTCTGAAAGCAGTTGCTCTCCTCCAGCTTTTCAGATGTGCTACAACTCAAGATTTTCAGTCCACACCATTTTTCTCCTTAAAACTTGCAATCAGGAAATTATCTGAGAAACATAGTCACAGAGAGAATAGTCACAGTTAACATTAAATGTGCTGTCTATATGTAAAATAATGTTGAAGAACAATCCCCAACCCCCAAACACCCACAACATAGACTCCCTGAAATAAAAAACATTGTAAGCAAGTAGTTGGGAGAAACATTCTGAGTGGTAAGGAAATATTCTCAGTAAAATTCCTTATGTGTTGGCAATGTGGTAATAATAAATGACACAGTAATATCCATGCGCATTTATTTAGCAATTACTATTCATTAGCCTGTGTGCCAAAAACTTTAATTCGTGATTTCATTTCTTTGAGGAAAGTACTACTGCTGTAATACCCATTTTATAGGTGAGGATGTTGAGGCTAAAATGGGATATGTAATGTGCACCCAGCACCCTCCCCCATTACTGGATGGCAGAGTCAGGATTTGAACCTGTGTTTGTCTATC
>NW_012139747.1:1395267-1404035 GCF_000956105.1 Propithecus coquereli
GGGTATTTGTATACACAAGGAGTGCAATGCGCACTACCTGAAGGATGGACATATTTGAAACACGGACTTGGGGGGGGGCCAAGGGCAACATACGTAACCTAAACATCTGTACCCCCATAATATGCTGGAATAAAAAAAAAATCTCTGCAGGCAATTCTAATATGCAACTATAGCAGTGCTATGTAAAGCATAATCCATGAACAAGCAACATCAGCATCACCTGAGCTTGTTAGAAATACAAATTCTCGGGCTCCTCCCTGAGACCTGTGGAGTCAGAGCATTTGGAGGGGGGCTCATGTACTGATGTTTTTAAAATCCCTCCAGATGCTTCTGATGCACAGAAAAATTTGAGAATTAGCACTTTACACCAATAATGTTTAACCTTGCACATCAGAATCCCCTGGAGAGCTTTATTAAAACTAGAGTTGCCTGACCCCTGCCCTGGATCTACTAAAACTGTATTTTCAAATAGGTCTCCAGGCAATTCTGATGCACCCAGAATTGAAAACCACATCTTTATACGAAATAGATTGTACTGCTTTATACGCTTACAGTGTACGGACATCAGGATTTATCAGGCTTACATAGTTTTTCTCCCTCTCAGAGAGAAACATAATGAGCACAAACCTATGATCCAAAAGAAAGATCTGATGCTAAAACTAAAGAAACCTTACTCTTTGATGAAAGCAGAGCCAGACGTTGCAGAATTCCAGAACAACAGATTGATTGGTGTCTCATCTATAATTAATAGGATTTAATGTCAGAAGGACGGCTGAGCTCTGAGCCCTGGAATGAGGCTATCCACAGCCCAGTGACCTGGAATGCACATCCCAGCAGAAGCCTGACTGTAGCCATTATCCTTTCTATGGAGATAAATCAAATGCCCATGTGTGAGCAACTTTAAGATTAAACTCAGAAGATGAGGCCCAGTGTGGACATTAAATTTTCTATGCCAAATAAGAAATCACATTCTAATTCTTCGCAAAATTGCCATTTTCAATTTCTGTTGGCATATCTGAAATTATTGGCCTGTTACTAATTGGCCCCTTAGCTCTGGTTCCTAGAACAGAAGAAATTAGGTCCAGGAAATATTTCTATTGCAGGTTGTCTAGAAAGTTTAGAAAAGTGCCTGCCTTAGTAACTTTTACTGAAAGCCATTCATGTAGGACAGAAAATCTATATTTAGGGAACATACTGTTTAAATCAGCTTCCTTTTCAATCAAAATGCCTTCAATTCCTATGGTTTTCAATTAGTTTATAATCCAACAACAAACATTTGCTGAGTGCTTTCTGTGTAGAAAGCATGATACTAAATGCTATGGGTAATTTAAAATAATTGGTATATAGTAGAGCTTGCTACTGAAAGTGTGGTCCGCAGACCCACAACATTGTCGTCACCTGAGAACTTCTTACAAATGCATATCTCAGGCCTCAACTTAGGCCTATCGAGGTAGGTCATTTTGATAACATATCCAGGGGGTATATATGAACATTGGAGTTTCAGAAATACTACAATAGAAGATATGGTCTTGACTTCTCAAGGCAGTTGAAAAGCACTACATAAGATTATTTTTTCTAGATCTGTAAAATATGACACTGGTATTTTGATGAGAATGTCATTGAATCTGTAAATCACTTTGGGCAGTTTGGACATTTTAACAATGTTGATTCTACCAATCCATGAGCATGGGATATTTTTCCATTTGTTTGTGTCATCTACAATTTCTTTCATCAGTGTTTCACAGCTCTCCTTGTAGAGATCTTTCACCTCCTTAGTTAAGTATATTTCTAAGCATTTTCTTCTTTTTGGAGCTATTGTAAATGGTATTGAGTCCTTGATTTGACACTCAGCTTGACTGTTATTAGTATATAAAAATGCTACTGATTTCTGTACATTGATTCTATAATCTGAGGCTTTGCTGAACTTATTTATCAATTCTAGGAGTCCTTCTATGGAACCAAATAAGAGCCCAAATAGCCAAAACAATCTTAAGCAAAAAGAACAAATCTGGAAGCATCACATTACCTGACTTCAAATTGTACTACAGGGCTATAGTTTTATACCAAAACAGCATGGTGCTGGTATAAAAGTAGAGAAATAGACCAACGGATCAGAATAGAGAACCCAGAAATAAAACCACACAGCTATGACCAATTGATTTTTGACAAGGCAGACAAAAACATACACTGGGAAAAGGATACCCTATTCAATGCTGAAAAAATTGGATAGCCATGTGTAGAAGAATAAAACAGGACCCCTATCTCTTGCCATATACAAAAATTAATTCAAGGTAGATAAAAGACTTAAATGTAAGGCATGAAACCATAAAAATTCTAGAGGAAAATGTAGGGAAAACTCTTCTAGGCAAAGAATTTATGACTAAGACCTCAAAGGCAAATACAACAATAATAAAAATAAATGGAGTTGATTAAATTAAAAAGTACACAACAAAGGAAATAATCAACAGATTAAATACACAACCTACAGAATGCAAGAAAATATTTGTAAACTACACATCTGACAAAGGACTAATATCTAGAATCTACAATGAACTCAATCAAATCAACAAGAAAAAAACAAACAACCCTGTCAAAAAGTGGGCAAAAGACATGAACAGAACTTTTTCAAAAGAAGACAGACAAATGGTCAAAAAACATAAAAAATGTTCAACATCACTAATCATCAAGGAAATATAAATTAAAACCACAGTGAGATACCACCTTATCCCTGTCAGGATGGCCATTACTAAAAAGTCAAAAAACAATAGATGCTGATGTGGATGCAGAGAACAAGGAATACTTATACACTGTTGGTGGGACTGTAAACTAGTACAACCTCTATGGAGAACAATATGGAGAACACTATGGAGATTTCTCAAAGAGTGAAAAGTAGACTTACCATTTCATACAGCAATATCACTACTGGGTATCTACCCAAAGAAAAAAAAGTCATTTTATGAAAAAGACACTGGCACCCGAATCTTTATTGCAGCACAATTCACAATTGCAAAGATATGAAATCAACCTAAGTGCCTGTCAACTGATGAGTGTAAAAAAAAAAAAAAAAAGTGATATATACAAGGGCTGTCTGGGAAGTATCCAGCCATTGTTAACATAACAAGAACAGTTACATGGCTGGATACTTTCTGGACAGCCCTTATACATACACACACACACACACACACACACATTATGGAGTACTACTTAGTCGTAAAAAGGAATGAAATAATGTCTTTTGCAGCAACTTGGATGGAACTGGAGACCATTATCCTAAATGAATTATCTTAGAAATGGAAAAACAAAAACCACATATTTTCACCAGTGTCCGGAGCCATGAGGCCCGGCAGCTGCTTATCCAAGATGGCCGCAAGCCAAGTGGATCGGCCTGCTTATCTAAAATGGCCGACCAAGCCCGTGCATTTGCAAAAGCCCGCGAAAGAGCTTGTAAGTTTCCATTTACCCATTATGACGTAGCCCTTGAAAGCCGCCTGAGGGTTTCCTTATATGGAAATCCTCTGGCTGGAAAGCCAGAGCCTCGGAAAGCACTGCCCCTTTACTGTTACCTCCTCTTTCTGCCTTACTTAAGCCTCTGCCCTACTTCCAATAAACGAGACTTGATCAGACTCCTGTCTTGTCTCCATTTCTTGTGTTTCCTGCCTCTCCCAATTCCCACTCCCTCTTCCAGGGTCCGCGTTGACTACCCCGCGGGTCGGGACACACCAGTAAGCAGGAGCTAAATCATGGGTACACACAGGCACAAAGAGATGTAAAGGACATTGGAAACCAAGAAGGGGAGAGGGCTGGAGGGAGTGAGAGATAAAAAGTTACCTTTTAGGTACAAGGAACACTATTCTGGTGACAGGCACACTAAAAGCACTGACTTCAGCATTATTCAATGTATCCATGTAGCAAAAACATTTGTAACCCCTTAATATTTTGAAATTAAAAAAAATAAAGAAAAAGCATTGTGTACACACACAAAATAATATTAAAAATTACAGATGGACCAAAACATGGTCCTTATTCTCAAGGATTTTATAACTTAGAGATAAATGAATGTCATAAGTTGAATAATTAGGTCAGGTCAAGTTACCTATACCTAGAGCCTGAGAAAGAGATTCGAGTACATGTGACTTACTGAGAGAGGCTCTCAGGAGAAGGACGGTGAGAGCAGCAGGATGGGGTGAGGGGAGTAGTTAAGTGAGGATGTCATCCCAGCTGGAATGTAGCCTTGGCCTGATCACACGGGAGCTCTGGAGTGTGACTTGTACCACAGAGCTGGTACTACCTTGAGGCAGGAGCAACAGTCTTTTGTACTCCCTATGAGAGAGTGGGCTGTGGGCTTTGGTGGTGTGTTGCCCTTGGGTGGAAGTACGGGGCATAAACTCCCATGTGGAATGGCTTGTGTTCAGCTGAAAGCAATTATCTGAAGACGAGGAGCAACTGTGAGATGTTAGCAGTCAACATCCACAGCAGCTGGGGGAAGGGTGCACTAGCCAGTGAAGGGAATCTATGGTCTAATAAAGACATTGCCATGGTCTGAATGTTTATATCCCCCCAAAATTCATATGTTGAAATCCTAACCCACAGGGTGACGGCATTTGGAGGTGGGGTCCTTGGGAAGTGATTGGGTCATGAGGGCAGAGCACTCAGGAGTGGGATTAGTGCCCTTATAAAAGAGGACCCGGAGAGTTCCCTTGTTCTTTCCTGCCAAATGAGGATACAATGAGAAGTTGGCAGCCTACAACTCAGAAGAGGATTCTTACCAGAACCCAACCATGATGGCCCCCCAATCTTGGACTTCAGCCTCCAGAACAGTGAGAAATAAATTTGTGCCACTTAATAAGTGGCCCAGTCTATGGTACTTTGTTATAGTAGCCCAAATGAACTAAGACAAGCATCCACTGGAATAATGTCATATTTAAAGAATAATACAAGAAATTAAGAGAATGGCTGTCTTGCAAGTACATCATTTGCGGTGTCTTCTGTTTTTTTGTTTGTTTGTTTGTTTGAGACAGAACCTTGTTCTGTCACCCAGGCTGGAGTGCAGTGGTGTCATCATAGCTCACAGCCACCTCAAACTCCTGGGTTCAAGCAATCCTCCTGCCTCAGCCTCCCGAGCAACTGGGACTACAGGCATGCACCACCATGCCTGGCTAATTTTTCCATATTTAGTAGAGACAAGGTCTCTCTCTTGCTCAGGCTGGTATCAAATTTGTGATCTCAAGTGGTCCCCCCAGTCTTGGCCTCCCAGAGTGGTAGTATTACAGGCTTGAGCCACTGCACCCAGCCTGCAGTATCTTTTATGTGTTGAGAGGGAAAAGTGGTCACTGTGTCATATGTGATCTGGAAAGATTTGCCAGAAAAAGTACAATTTAAACTGGACATTGAAGACTCCAGTCACCTTCCCCTTTCCAATAACTGCATTTTTTTTTTCCTGGGGAACTCTCACCTCCTCCACCATCAGCACATGTGGTTTATGATGGGGACTGTACCCCAAACTTTGGGGGGCTATAAGACTCAGGTCTACCCAGTTAAGGCATCACATCCTCCTGGTCACAGGGATTGGTTCTCAGATGAGGACTTGATCGAAATCACACCAAAGAGAGGCCTGATAAACTTGTTCAGCTGTTAAGAGAGAGAACTTTCTCCCTCTTCTAGGTTGTAGAGCTCAAGAATAATGTCCACTGAGAAGACACAAGACTTAAAGATCAAGAGAAACTAAGGTTTGATTATATAAAGCATGCAGCCTGACTCACTTCTGAGACTTATCTGGATTTGTGAGTTAATAAATTGATAAATTCAATTTTTGCTTAAGCCAATTTCATTGAGCCTGATTTTCTGTATGTTGCAGTTAAAAGCACTCTAGGATTTAGATATAAATGCAGCTTTTCCTGTTTTTATATTCCTTGTGGTCTTAACAAGATGATTTTCTAGTTCCCTTTATCTTTTTTATGAACCTTTCCCTTTTATTTATACCACTACTATTTTTATTTTTGGCTGTAATTATGTTCCATGTTCAAATCATTCACTCCTGAAAGAAAATTGAAGATGCTTTCTCACCAGTTATTTCAAAACTATTTTTTGAGTCCATAAACTTCACATTAGATGAAAATAAGGTGAAAGCTAATATATTTTAGGGGAAGGTGATGTCTTTTAAACCATTTGATATATCAATTTATTTCTTGACTTTATGAAGTAAAATAACATTTTAAAGAAAATATTTTCACCAGCAACCTCTATCAAGCTGTATTTTATTTTCAAATAATGATGGAAATATTCTTATAAATAAGCTGAAATTAATTAACTTAAAAAGAGAAGACTAATGAACATAACAGTTTGGTGTTTTAAGACAGCATCAAAATTTAACAATTTATTCCCAGTGTCAAGCAGAATAAAATAATTAAAAATACTTTAGGGCAAAAAACACTGAAAAATAAATAAATCTGAATTTTCAAAGAATCCCTGAGAACTAAGTTAGGGTACACAGTTCTTAAATTTGTGCGGGCTTCTGGGATCACTTATGGCAAAGTCCCAGAATTGGTGGAAAAGTGATAACTCATTGGTAAAGTACATTTGCTTATTTTTTGTTTGTTTACTTTATTTCGGATTATATTACTCATAATAACTGCCATCGATTGAGTGCTTGCCAAGTAGACACTTCACATATCATGTCTTTCTTAATCCTCATAACCATATCTTAGCTTTAATTGGGGAATTGAGGACTCTGGTTGTTTAACTTTCCTTACAACACATGGTGAATAAACAGTAGAGCTGGCATCCAATCCCAAGTCTCTCTGAGTCTAAAGCTTGAGCTATTAAGCAGCCTGCATCCGCCATTTAAAATTTGATTTTCTTCCCTCCTTCCATCTTGGCACACACCTTGTTCTTCTGCAATACTTTTGAACTCAGAACAGTGAAGGGATTGACATTTTCCTGACTGTGACCTTTTCATTTGGGCAGGCTGGGAACTGAGAATAATACCAACACTGACAACAGGAGTCTGGCACCCTTCCTTCCTCTTGGGCCTGCAAGAAGTAATGCACTGGACCCAAACGGGGCAGTACCAGGGAGGGAGAGCTTCATCCATCTACATTTTGATAAGACTGAGTTCTCCTGTAACAGAATGAATCCACAGTAGGCTTCCATCTGATAGACGAGCAGTGAGATGTGGCATTTGGTGTTTCAGACAGAGTTTACTTCTGAGATGATCTGAATGGTGGACAGCAGGTGCAGTAAGCCAGTCAGCACAGGAGATCAAATTTGATGTACTAGGGAAGAAATCAGCCACCTTGGAAAGAGTCAGGATTTGGGTCCTGGGCCCAAAAACTAGGTCTATTACAAAGCCCTTCCCAGCAGTGTTAAGTGTACGGTAGCCCCATGCATCTGCTGAGCCCATCATTGCTTTAGGCATATGGACTTTTGCTCTGGAGAGCAATGTTTCAGTAGTGGGTATCTCAGCCATCTTGTTGGGCCATGCTGAGTGGTTCCAATGGTCTCCGATTCTCCACTGGGTGACAGGGTTACAGCATTGTTTTAGGTCCCCCAAACCCCAGGAGAGCTGAACTTTATCTATCCAGGTCTGTCTTTTCAAAGATATATTCTTATTACTTTGAATGTGTTGCTTCAATTGAGACTATAGCTAAGATGAGTGGCCTGTAAACTCCCCATCAAAGGGTGTGTTGGTGTATGGTGGGCTCAGCTTCACCTGGTATTGAAGCTTTTCTGCCAGAGATTGCCCATCAGTTTGGGCTACTATTAATAGATAATTAGAGACATAGGCATCATCCATCAGGGAGCCCATGGGCTGTTTATGGTCATTCATCAGCAGAAGTCAAACATCAATGGCACATGGCAATGGATTTAGGCAAAGAGGCAGCTGAGGCCAAGTGACCTGATGTAAATCAGCACTGGAAGCCTTATATTGGATTCTAATGCTAAACTATCCCAGACATATTCTAGGCAAGAACAAAAGAAAAATTCTTCAATATAGAGTAATATCCATGTATTCAATGCTGAATATTGTTTGAGTATGCTAGGCATTGTTCTAGATGGTGGGAGTATGGTGATAAACAAGACAGAAAATAAGAATCCTGCTTTCATGAAGCTTATGAGCTAGTGGAGAGATACTGACAATAAACTATTGTCAGTTTTAACTAACAATAGTCAGTTTTAAAATTGTCAATATTAACATGTAAAAAAAAGAAAAAAAGTAAGCCAGTTGAGAATAGAAAGTTATGAAATGAGCATGTTGCTTTGGATAGGATAGTCAGAGTAAGTTCTCTTCACAGACCTGAGATTCGAGCCAAGAGAATGAATGAAGTGAAGAAGAATGACATGGAAATTTGGGGGAGAAGAATGTTCCATAAGGGGAAGTCATAAGCGCCAAGGGCCAGAGGCAGGGATAAGATTGGCATGTTTGAAAACGGCAAGGCCAGAGGGGCTGAAGCAAAATGGAACATCTCCATTCATGCATCCACCAAAGTCTAGCACTCAGAGATCAAGGTCATGGACTAATATAGATGTCACAATCTTGAGAGCAAGTTCTAGCTCACAGTAGATAGTAAAGAAATAGTCAGGAACTGACCATAGAAGTAACTCTGAGAATAGGGCAAATACAGAGACAGGGCAGCCAAGAGTTTCATGACTGGTATCAAGGATAATGGACTTCAAAAATCCATCAGCCTATGTTTAGCAAATAGGGAAGATTGTGATAAAGAGCTGATCTTCAAAAATACATTCAGTTGAGTCTTAAAGAGTAAGACTAA
>NW_012139747.1:1408390-1409518 GCF_000956105.1 Propithecus coquereli
TCTTTCTGTTATTGATTTCACTGTTGTTGTTTAATGCCATTGTGGTCAGAAAACATATGTTTTATGACTTCTAGCCTTTTAAATTTGTTAAGGCAAGTCTTATGGCCCAAAATGTGGTCTACCTTGGTGAATATTCCATGTGAGACTGAGAGGAGAGTTTCTGTTCCACAACTGTTCCACATTGTCAGCCTTTGGTGTTGTCAATGATTTGGATTTTAGCCACTCTAATAGTTATATAGTAGTGTCTCATTGTTTTAAGGTGGAATTCCCTAATGACATACGGTGTTGAGCATCTTTTCATATACGTATTTCCCATCTGTATATCTTTGGTAAAGTTTCTGTTCATATCTTTTGCATATTTTTGACCAGATTGTTTGTTTTCTTATTCTTGAGTTTAAGAGCTCTTTGTATATTTTGGATAATAGTCCTTTATCAAATATGCATTTTGCAAATATTTTCTCCCAGTCTATGGCTTGTCATTTCATTTGCTAAACAATTTTTTTCACTGAGCAGAAGTTTTTCATTTTAATAAAGTCCAAGTTGACAGTTTTTTCTCTTAGAAATCATACTTTTGTTACTATATCTAGAATGTCACCGCCAAATTCAAGGTTACCTAGACTTTCTCCAGTGTTATCTTCTGGAAGTTTTATAGCTTTGTGATTTACACTTAGGTCTAAGATCCATTTTGAGTCAATTTTTGTAAAAGAAATTAAGGTCCAGATTTCATTTTTTTGTTGTTGGATGTCCAATTGTTCCAGCACCATTTGTGGAAGAGACTATTCTTTCTTTACTGAATTGCTCCTGTTCCTTTTTCAAATATAAGTTGTCCTATATTTGTGTGGGTCTATTTTTCAGCTCTCTCTTCTGTTTCCTTAATATATTTGTCTATTTTTCCACCAATATCTAACTGTCTTATTTATTGTAGCTTTATAGTAAATCTTAAAGTTGGGGAAAGTAAGTCATCTATTTGTTTTTTAAACTCCAAATTTTGCACTTTGAAAAACATGTATCTGCAAATCTTTATAAATGCACCTTGTTATTATGAGAGTCTACATAGATAACAGAGGCTATCACTCCTTTCTGTCTGTCAATATACCCCAAACTATCACCAGCGTATATGGACTTAGG
>NW_012139747.1:1421078-1423095 GCF_000956105.1 Propithecus coquereli
TCCAAAGTATTCCTTATCAAAACTCACCCAAAAGAAACAGTCAAGTGACGAAATGTGTACAGATGGATTATACCTCCAGGTATGGTAGCCATGCCTCAAAACCAGCACAGTCTGATAATGTGTTCCATCAAGGCAAGAAACTGAAGACTTTTGCTTCGTTGTACAACGAGATGCAAAGAGAAGGAATGGGTATTCTCTTCACCTTGGAAAATGGTAGTCAGCAGTTCTCTCTCTCTCTCAGAGGAACGTTCCCATTCCCAATGGCAATGTCATTCCAGACAAAATTCTCTTTGTAAGATCCAGGATCATCAACTGATTCAGTCACGATGAAGTGGATTTAGATAGAAAATGGGAGAAATTATTTTTCATGATCACTAACATACCACAGAAATCTGTATTCCCTGTAAAGAAAAGTTTTACAATGTAAGGACATATTTCCAGTAAAAAGAAGATGGACATGGTGTTCAGATAAGTATTCAGTTCCTAACTCTAAATTACATACTATAAGTAAAGAAACCTTTTTTCTCTTGTCATCACAATGAATAGAAAGTTTCTCATGCTGATTTTTTCTCTTAGAAAATAGGCATGGAGGATGATGCATTATGTTTGTTCATAACTGCTTTGTGCCAGTGTAGACATTGAAAAGGTATCCATCCCCAATTTGAGGCACTGACAATTTTCTACTCTTTAAGCTGTCACTAGAGTACAGGACCGACAACTGGATAAGGTGCCTATTTTCTGTTCACACTTTTTCAAGTACCAATTAACCAGTTGGTGGTTTGTACCCTTCTCTTGATTCTCTTCTCACTTATCCATGGTTTTGCCATTTCATTTTTCATGATGTCAGAAGACAGCTACAAAGAGGTAATAAAATTGAGAATAATCAGCTTGGTCACTTTTTAATATGTCTTGTAAAAGTCTGGATAGGAATGGATTTTGAAGTTACCAACTAAAAATGGAGACTTATGAACATTTGTATTTCCTTTAGGTCCATGTTCTCCTGCCTTTTCCAATTCTTAGCATGATTGAGAGGCATAATTGCTTGCATACATAAGCAATTAATCACTTAATAAATAACAACTGAACGAATTAACATATAATGGCTGGGCCCCAACCCCTTCTCTTCTCACATCTTACCTGACTCTCTCTCTCTCTCTTTCTGTCCTTCGCTCTGTCTCTATCTTTCTCTCTCTGTCTCATACACACACACACACACACACACACACACACACACACACACACAAACACACACAAGTGTATATGCACACACACACACAGTGACTTTCAAATTTTATGTGCATTAGAACAACCTGGAAGACTTATTCAAACTCACATTCATTAGTGGACCTAATACCACATTTTCTGATTCACTTGGTCTGGGATGGGACCAAGAATTTACACTTATAACCTGTGTCCACCTGATGCTCAGGCTGCTTGTCCAGGGGACCACGCTTTGAAAATCACTGCTGTAGTGTGTGTGTCTTCTCCTTTCTATGACTTCTTTCCCTATACATAGGAACATTCCCCACAGCAAACAATTTTGCTCCCCCTTGCCACATCCTCTTGCCCCCCACCACAGATTTTAGCCACAGCCATGTGGGCAGCTCCATTCAAGACTCATGCCATGAGGGGCCCCCTTCATCTGGGTATTTCTCTGCTCTTCTGTCTCAGAGTCTCCTCTGAAGCTGCAGGAGCCACTCAGAAGTACAAGGGAGCTAAAGTCCGTGAGGGATGGGAACTGGGGGACAAATGCCCCAGCCACCTGTTTGTCATGGGGACAATTTCGAAAGGTATTCTGTAGGAGTTTCAGACGCCCACAGAATGGAGCCCCCATTTCCCAAGCGGCAACCTTGACAGAGCACATCTATATTGGCTGTTCCACCGTCCCTGTGTGACTCTCTTTGTCCTCACTCCTGCCTTCTGGGCCACATTCCAATAAAGTACCTGCACCAGCGTCTTTGTCCCAGGCTTTGCTTTCAGAGAAATTTAAGCACAAACACCTTCCCTGATTCTTAGT
>NW_012139747.1:1424570-1425867 GCF_000956105.1 Propithecus coquereli
GTGAAGACAGAAGATTGGGGTGATGCATCAATAAGTCATAGAATGCCAAAGATGATTGGCAAACCACCAGAAGCTAGGAAGAGGCAGGAAGGATTTCTCCAGCAGTTTCAGAGGAAACCTGGACCTCCCAACACCTGATTGTGGACTTTTAGCCTGCAGAATTCTGGGACAATTTATTTTATTGTTCTAAATTACTCAACAGGTGCTACTTTATTATTGCAGTCCTAGGAAATCAACACAGCACTCACAAATGAAATCCTCTCCTTTCCATACATGTGTGGTATGAACTGCTAGGTGCAGAAATGACAATATTCCACCCTCACTTCTTTGTTAGCCACAGAACTCTTACATTGTTAGACACATCAATGACCAGCTATGTATCACTTTTTGCTGCCTTCTGCATATAGGGTGACCAATGAGATACAAGTAGAAGTCACCGCATTGGGCTTTTTTGAAAGGTGTTAAAACAGGCTGACTCAGCTGGGAGGCAGGTCCTTTGCCTCTTCACCCTCATTTCTACCTGGGATATGGATCTTATGGCCTGAGCTTTCCCAGCCCACTTGTAATCATTAGAAGACCTTGGGGAAGTAACTTATGTGCTAAGGACAGAACACGCTTGCAGTCCTGAGCTGTCATATATTAATAAGTTCTGGATGGCTGACCTCCAGATTTCTTTTTTATAAAAGAAAAATAAACCTTTATTTATCTTATTTAGGCTACTTTTATTTGATTTTGTTGTATGCCTCAATTTATATCACCAGCCCTAACCTTTATTGTAAAGTTCAGTGGCATTTTATAACTTCCTTGCGGACTTTTCTATGATATAATGTTTATCACTTTAAATTTAATAAAACTAAAGTCAATGCCCAATAACTCTCCAAACTAGGTCTACATCTGGACTCCATTATTTCTATCAAAGGAATCAGTGTCTTTTTGGCATTAAACCTTAGACTTTGGGGCCATTTTTGCTTCTCTGTTTGCCTAGAATCCCTCCTAATTTATTAATTTACTACTGAATGAACAAATACTTATTATCTGGCTACTAAGATTCCAATCCTGTTGTTATAGGTGCTGGAGGTAGAGCAGTATATGATACTGATAAATTCGCACTCCCAAGAAGCTTGTGTTCTATTTGGGGAGACAGTTAATAAAATTATAAGTAAATACATGTATAAAATAATGTCAGGTTTGGATCAATGCTATAAATGAAAATAAGAGGTTATATTAGTTTACTCGAGCTATCATAACCAAGAACCACAAACTGGGTGACTTAAATAGCATAAATGTATTTTCTCAC
>NW_012139747.1:1425917-1427495 GCF_000956105.1 Propithecus coquereli
CTCTGTCTCATACACACACACACACACACACACACACACACACACACACACACAAACACACACAAGTGTATATGCACACACACACACAGTGACTTTCAAATTTTATGTGCATTAGAACAACCTGGAAGACTTATTCAAACTCACATTCATTAGTGGACCTAATACCACATTTTCTGATTCACTTGGTCTGGGATGGGACCAAGAATTTACACTTATAACCTGTGTCCACCTGATGCTCAGGCTGCTTGTCCAGGGGACCACGCTTTGAAAATCACTGCTGTAGTGTGTGTGTCTTCTCCTTTCTATGACTTCTTTCCCTATACATAGGAACATTCCCCACAGCAAACAATTTTGCTCCCCCTTGCCACATCCTCTTGCCCCCCACCACAGATTTTAGCCACAGCCATGTGGGCAGCTCCATTCAAGACTCATGCCATGAGGGGCCCCCTTCATCTGGGTATTTCTCTGCTCTTCTGTCTCAGAGTCTCCTCTGAAGCTGCAGGAGCCACTCAGAAGTACAAGGGAGCTAAAGTCCGTGAGGGATGGGAACTGGGGGACAAATGCCCCAGCCACCTGTTTGTCATGGGGACAATTTCGAAAGGTATTCTGTAGGAGTTTCAGACGCCCACAGAATGGAGCCCCCATTTCCCAAGCGGCAACCTTGACAGAGCACATCTATATTGGCTGTTCCACCGTCCCTGTGTGACTCTCTTTGTCCTCACTCCTGCCTTCTGGGCCACATTCCAATAAAGTACCTGCACCAGCGTCTTTGTCCCAGGCTTTGCTTTCAGAGAAATTTAAGCACAAACACCTTCCCTGATTCTTAGTAACTGTGAGCTACTGTCCTATTTCTCTCAGCCTCTTCTTCACCCACTGTCTGGATGACCATACATTCAGTTACTACATTTCCTCACCTCTTAGTTGCTTCTCAGATTCTCAAAGAAAAGATGATCTCCATCTGATACACTTTCCCCAAAACCCATCACAGGAAAGTCACTTTCTGTATTTCACATTCCACATGCTTTATCCCAGGCCCCTTTCTCCTCCACTGTGCAAGATTTTAAGATATTAATTCTTCCTTGTTTTTGAAACTCATATAAAGTGTCATCCCTCTTGTAAAACTAGACGATCCACTCCTCTGTCAATATGGATTTCTTTCCAATTCTCTAACACTTGATTGGGCTTCTGGGTCACATGTCCTGTCTCCTTCTAATAAGGTCCTTGGTCAGAGGTTCTCAAGTTTTCTAGATTCACAGCATTTTTTTTTCTTTTTTTATTTCAGAATATTATGGGGGTGCAAACATTTCATTACATATAATGCCTTTGCCTCACCCAAGCCAGGGCTACAAGCGTGCCCTTCCCCCATACAGTGCACACCACACCCATTAGTTGTGAGTTTTCCCATCCCCACCAGCATTCTTAGTATTTTTGTAATTTTTTCACAGTACCCTTAGGCCAAAGGAAATGCTAACAGTTCCATTTATCAAGGAATTATGTGCGAACAACTTTGTAAGTATTACCAATTAGTAGCCATTTGGAAACACGGCACACCGAAATATTGGTTCAGTTCTGAATATG
>NW_012139747.1:1438340-1438939 GCF_000956105.1 Propithecus coquereli
AGTCAAAATTAAAAATGTTTATACCTTAGAGGACACCATAAAATAATGAAAAGACAACCCATAAAATAAGAAAAAATATTTGAACATGATATGTCAGGTGAAGAACTTATACCTAGAATATTTAAAGAACTTTTACAACTCAATAATAAAAATAAAAATAACTCAGTTATAAATGGGCAGAGGATTCTAATAGGTAGACTTTTCTCCAAATAAGATGTACAAATAACCAATAAACACATGAAAAGATGCTCAACATCATTAGTCAACCTCATTAGCCATTATTCAAATGTAAATTAAAGCCACAATGAGATACTACTTCATACCCACTAGAATGTCTAAAATCAAAAACATAAACAATAACAAGTACTGGCAAAGATACAGAGAAAATAGAACACTCCTACATTCCTGGCAGGAAGGTAAAATGGTACAGCCCTTTGGAAAATAGCTTGGCAGTTCCTCAGAAAATTAAGCACATAATTACCTTATGACCCAGAAATTCCATTCTTAGGTATATGCACCCAAGAGGATTGAAAACATATGTTCACAAAAAAATAAAAAATAAAGTTTTACACAGATGTCATAGCAGTATTATTCATGAT
>NW_012139747.1:1438989-1440860 GCF_000956105.1 Propithecus coquereli
GACAGTTAATAAAATTATAAGTAAATACATGTATAAAATAATGTCAGGTTTGGATCAATGCTATAAATGAAAATAAGAGGTTATATTAGTTTACTCGAGCTATCATAACCAAGAACCACAAACTGGGTGACTTAAATAGCATAAATGTATTTTCTCACAGTTCAGGAGGTTAGAAGTCCAAGGTCAAAGTGTTGGCAGGGTTGATTTCTTCTAATGCCTTTCTCCTTGTTTTATAGAAAGCTATGTTCTCCCTCTATTTTCACATGGTCTTTGTGTGTGTGTGTGTGTGTGTGTGTGTGTGTGTGTGTGTGTGTCCTAATTTCCTCTTCTTAAAAGGACACCAGTCATATCATAATAGAGTTCATCCTAATGACTTCATTTAACATTAATTACATCTTTAAGGGCCCTGTGTCCAAATATAGCGACATTCTGAGGCACTAGGGATTAGGACATCAACATATGAATTTGTGACCAGGGAGTGGTGCAGAATTCACAGCATTACAGGAATGAGGAAGGGAGAAAGCACAGTTAAGGGATGCTATTCTACATGGGGCTGTCTGGGAGGGCCTCTCTGAAGAGCTACCATTACTGCAGAGCTCTGCAATAATAATATTAATTGTGAATTATTATGAATTGTAAAAAACTACATTGTATGAAGCACTTCAACATTTATTGTCCATCTGTCCTTTGCACCAGCACTCTGCTGTGGTGTTTTCAACTTCTCCACTTATAATTGAGGAAACTGAAGATGAGCTAGCAAAAAATAAGGCAAGACTCACAAAAGACATTTCCAACCATACCAGGTTCTCTTCACATCCAAAGTCACACACTGCTAGGCCAGCATGGTGGTTTATTGTGTGTGTAAACTTGACTAGGTCCTGGAGAGCTCAGATATTTATTCAAACATTCTTCTGGGTGTTTCTGTATGCGTGTTTTTGGATGAGATCAACGTTTGATTTGTTGTACTGAGTAAAGCAGATGTCACACCCTGATGTGGGTGGGCCTCATCCAATAAGTCGAAGCCCTGAATAGGACAAAAAGTCTTGTCCTCATGCAGATTAGAGGAAATTTCATCCTGCCAGACTACTTTGACCTGGAGAATCTTTTTTTCCTATTTTTAGACCCAAACTAAGACATTAGCTATTCTTGGATCTCATGCTGGTCTTCAGACTAGAACTACATACACCATCAGCTCTCTTGGGTCTCCACCTTGATGGGTGCAGATCTTAGGGACTTGTCAGTCTCCATGATCACATGAGCCAATTCTTATATTGGTTCTGTTTCCCTAGAGAACAACAAATGCAACCTGTATTTTTTATCCTATAAATACACTCAAATATATTCCTTTCATTCCATTTCTACAGTCATCACTCTGTCCTGGGCCTTTACCAACTTGTCTTTATATGATTAATACAGTATCTTATCTGGAGTTCCCTGACTCCAACCTCTTCACTGTTCCCAATATAATCTCCCCAAGATGCCATTTCACACAGATGAACATGCAAACACACACACACACAAAAACACACACACACTCTCTCTCTCACACACACAGTTGTGCATACTCAAAACCTTCAATACTAAACCTAATACTTAAGATGACCTGAACTATGACTCCACTGAAAAACTCACAAACTTTCCCAATAAATTTATTTCCCCGCTATTTGCTAAATATGTCTAGCATTTGCCAGCCTTAGAAAAACACTGTCTCCTCTGTTCACACTCTCTCTCCTCTTCTTTTCCTTTTATTTGCCTCTCTCAGAGTTCTGCCATGCCCCTCTGCCACCCCTTGCTTGAGCAAGACATTGTTAACTGACCACTGACAAGTTTCCAAAGAGTCCAAGCCCAGAAGCATTAGATCAATAGCTCAA
>NW_012139747.1:1443915-1445060 GCF_000956105.1 Propithecus coquereli
TTCAAGCTACTCAGTCTATGGTATTTTGTCATGGCAGCCGAAGCTGAATAATACTTCCTACTTCTGTGAGAAACACAGTTTTATAGAAAATAGCCCTTATTTCTCAAACTTGAATAAGTAAGGAATGTTACATGTCTTTATTTTCTTTATTTTTAATTTTCTGTATAACTAAAATTGAATCTAATGCCAAGCCCCTATTCTATTAAACACTTCCAGAGCCCTCCTTCAGAGTCATGTCCTGGTTTTGGATGCATGGCAGAGATTCACTGAGGATCCACTGGCTCCCAACTGACTAATGGTGTCCACTTCATGCTTTCTTACCTCAAAGGTGCTTTGATGGCTGGCTCGTGCATGGGAATCTTGGTAGAGATTGAAAGTCCCAGAGTTTGGGGTCAGCCTTCTATCAGACAGTAGTGTGCCATCCTGCTCTCTGAGTCTGGTGACTTCCGCAGGGTGCAGGGTACAAACTGTAATCCCTTGGTGACCTCCATGTGGAGATCTAATCAGAAGAGACTGAGTCACATCAGCATCCCACTGGTCAGCCAAACCTGGACCAGAGCTCTCTATTAAAACCTTGCTGGCCAATTTCTCTTATTATTAATACTTGCAGACTGTCAGCACCACGTGCCTCTTTCTCTCAAACATGCTTAACAATGAGTGAGAACTCTGGAACCTCTCAGATGACATCCAAACTATGTAGCATTCCTCTTGTGACTAATTTTAGTTAAGCCCAATTATCCAAAGCATACATTCCTGCATGTGTCATACTGACTACAGTTTCACACCTCAATATATATGTATTTTCACCTCCTTGTTCATGTGTGGTCCCAAATAGATATACAAATCCCAACACCTCTTCCAATTGCCACATACGTGGGCAAGTCTTGTTAGGCATTCCCTAAAGAAACAAATGCATCTGAAACTTGGAGACCACAGAGCAACACTATGCAGTAGAGTTTTATGTAATGGTGGACGTGTTTTATGTTTGCGCTGTTGAATGCAGTAGCCACTATTCCCAGGCAGATTTTGAACACATGAAATATGGATTGGCTGATAAAGGGCTGATAACCAGAATCTATCTAGAACTCAAAAAAATCAACAAGAAAAAATCAAACAACCCCATCAACAAATGGGCAAGCGAAATG
>NW_012139747.1:1446745-1448984 GCF_000956105.1 Propithecus coquereli
ATTCACTGGTGATCTCACATCATTCACCGGGCTCCTTCACACATCTGGATTTCTCTGAAGCACCAATCTTGGAAGTGCTTCCCCAGAGGCTCTGATGTTAATTTCAAAGTCATTTCTACATCTCTCCCACCATAAGGAACACCATGTCCTCTGCGGATCAATATTTACTCCCTGAACAATGAGTTGCAGTTTTGTAGTCCGGGTTTGATGCACTTAACTCAGTTCAAAGGGAGTGATTTAATGATGCTACTGGACATTGCTTCTTATGACTCATATTCTGGGAAACCTCCTACAATGTATTGCCTTGTGAATAAGTTGGAGCCCTACTGCCTGTTAGAAATTTAAGTCATCTTCATTTGAACATGTAATTTCACATTGTGGGTGGTTCCAGTCTCTCTCCACAATTTAATGAAATCCTCAGTGCTAACATCCCACTGTGTTTTTTTCTCATCTCCCTACCAATAACCACGTCAGCAATTTAGACTCACTGACATAAAACTCCACCTCTTACCAGCTTCCTCAAGAAACACCACAACCTGCATAGGTTTGGGGAAGTTATCTTCGTGGTGTTATGAAAGATAGGGATTCTATAGCAGTAGGTCTGGCTCTTCACCATCTCACAGCCTCCCTCCACTTTCTGCCCATCTTCCGCTCATCTCCAAAGATGCATTATCCTTTCACGTGGGCTTCCCACGAGGCACTGCCCCATGGGAATATTGCCAGCACCCCTACTCCACATTCTTCTTTGTTATAAGAAGAAAAAAAAAATTCCAGCCAAGGGTTGGTTTGCATGTTCTGCACCTCCATTCATTGGATCACATTCTTTAAAGGAAATGCTTCTGTAAGAATCTTCCACCTTCTGTGTACATTTGAAGTAGGATGCTTATTTCTTCAAGCTGCTAGGATATCCAAGTATCACATGACACATCACTGTCACATTCAATTCTAGCTACATTAAAGCAGGCACAATTTCCTTGAAGGGGAACGCAACTCCAAAGAGCACCCTGATTATGGCATTATCCCACTGAATCGGAAATAATATCGGCAATTTGTCTGCTAGGGGATGGAGTTTAATGACTGAACTCAAATCTTGGGAGGGTATAATAAAGCAGTGGAAAACATTCTGAAATGATCAGAATCACTGATGTGATATATATTTTTTATAACAGGTCTTTTCAGCGCTAACTTGTCTAGAGAGAAAATTGTTTTAGAACCGTGAACATCAGGTGACATTAAAAGCATATAGAACTAGATGACTTACAGCTTCCCACCTTTTTGTCTTCTAGATTTTCAGTATCATCTAAAATTGTTTCCTGGACAAGAAATATGATTCAATATTCAAATAGTCTCACCGCTTAAGTGTTACAAAGGAGCTAATCAGCCAGAGTCACCCAATCTTGGAAACTTAGGTGCTATTGTGTGGGAGGGAAATAAAAGAAGTAGAGGACACTACCAGTTAGCTTTTGGTGCATAACAAACCACCCTAAAACTTGGTGGCTTAAACCTGTAATCATTAATTTAGCTCATAATTTTGTGAACCAGTAATTGAGGTCGGGCTCCACTGGGTTGCTATTCTGGTCTCAGTTGGGCTAACTCACATGCCTATAGTCAGCTACCAGGTGTTTGGAGCTGGCTGTTCTAGAATGATCATGCCTGGGAGAGTTCATTTCTGTTCCACATTTTCTTTTAATCTTTCACCTGGTACCCTGAACTTGTTCTCGTGGTAGTCATGAGGTTCCAAGAGAAAGACAGAAGCATGCGAGGTCTCCTGAGGGCCAGACTCAGAACTGGCACTGAGTTACTTCTGCTACATTTGTCAAAGCAAGTCAGTCACCAGCCAGATCAGATTTACAGGATGGGGAAGTAAGTTTCCCCTTTCCATGGGAAAAGCTGCCAAGAGGCATGGATGTAGGGAGGGGAATAAATGGGGCCAATTTAGCACACACACACAAAAAAATCTACCACAAAGACATTTCCTAACTTCAAATTATTTAAAACTTAAAAGAAAAAGTAAAAAAATTTACCCTGGAAATTCCTGAGGTAAAACGACAGGTTCATCATCCACAATTACTATCAATTGAGGAGGAGTTACTCAAATTGCGGCGTCTCTCTGAAGAGATGTTTTATTTGCTCTCTCAGTGATGTCTCTATGCCAACTACACCTGATCTCTTCCATCTTGTTTGGTTTTCTTCAATCTTCTCAAAACAAAACACACAGTCATGGGTACCCCAGTTATTC
>NW_012139747.1:1450619-1463240 GCF_000956105.1 Propithecus coquereli
TGAAGTTAAAAATCTCTAAAACGTACATCACAGTTTTTAAAAATGCTTTTTTCTAGAGAAAGAAAGGCTGGGTCTAAAGTGAGGGAAAATGTGAGCAAAAGGCAGAATTCTCAGAGGCTGGCAGACCCAAAACATTGTTTGTACTCCCCTACTCAACTAGCACAGATGGCATGTTGTCATGGGAATGAACTGGGGGGAAAATACAAGTCCCTCACCATTGGCTTTTAATGATTCACAGAATTCATACAGCTTTCTTTTGAGCTTAAAGATATAAATCAAAACAAAACAGCTGAAAGAAATACAAAACACAAAGGGTGTTCTTAAGTAGCTCCTTTAGCGTAGATGGTCATAAGTCTTAAAACCAGTTTGAATTGTTTTAAGCTGCTTTAGTTGTCTTAGTACCCTTTAGTTAATTGTAATACTAAAGTCTCCACCTAATGGGAAATACGGTACCTGCGGTGCATGCTTAATCTGTATTGTATGTTAATATATTAACACAAGGATGCAGAGAGAGAGCTCTGCATCACCGGGAAATAAATATAAGGCTCAGAAAACAGGCAGGCAATGTGGATCTTACCCTCCAAAGAACTCCTGCCAGGAGCCAGTGGCAGGAGGATTCCTGTCTTGAGTAGGAATGAGAGCCCTGTGTGAGGAACCTCTAATAAACTCGTCTAACTCACCAAGGTCGATTGGTCTGAGACATTTCTTTGGTCTCTTGGCACCATCTCGGTTTGAGGGGTGGTTTTTCTACATCATCCTGGGATTTTCCTGAAACATGAACTCATATGACTAATGAATCCACTATCAACAGCAGACCTCTCTGCTTTTTATCTCCCCATTTAGTCAATAAATAAAAAATTATTGAGCATTTGCTATTGAACAGTGCTGGGTGAAGGACAATAGAGAGTGCCCTGGAAGCACAAGTCACAATCCCTGCCTTCAAGTTGCTTAAATTCTATTTGGGAAATAAACCCAAGGTCACTCAATGCCACTATTCCTCCCTATTTACTTTTGGTAAGATCCCTTTAGTGGGGTGAGTTGCCTCCTTAAAAGGCTTTCCTGTCACTGAAATATAATATAATATACCATGGTTTGCTTTATTATTTTAATTATTGCTGTTATCACTACCTGGAAAATATGATAGATGATACATAGATGTCTCATTGGGGCTTGTTCTATCTCTAGTTTTGCTAATGTCATAAAAAGCTGAGAATAAAACAATATGTGGCAGCTACTTGCACATTCTGCAATGAGGCAGTTAGCTACTTATGTGTGACTTGCAGAGAAGATTGGGGAAAGAAAAGTTTCCATGGCCTTAGCCCAACATTCATCTCAAATGGAGGAAACGGTTAAGACTAAAAATCGGAGAGAAAGAGATGAAGAGAGTTGTTGATTTGCTGTGGATTTTCCCCTCCTTCACCCAGTGTTAGAGAGAAGAAAGGTGGTTTAATCCCAGCCTGAGATAGAGGCTTCAGGAAACCTTTTAGAGACTGTGTCCCCTAGGTGGTGCCAGACCCTCAGGTGGAAAGTCTCGGGGAGAGAAATTGATGACCTAGGAGAGAAATTGATGACCTCGGAGAGAAATTGATGACCTCCGCTCCAGCTGCCCTGCCTATAGAGAGAGAAGATGCAGCCATGATGGGAATGGCCTGAACTCCTACATTTTCCATGGACCAGAAGGATCAGCCATGGAAAGTGCCTAGGATGGAATTTCTCTAAAGCAGATGCTGACATAAAGGCAAGTCTCTCAGCTGAAAGGATTAGCAATTAGTAGCTCCAGGCTGCACCCCCAGAGGAACAAACCTGGGAGATAGTGTCATCTATGTCAAGTCACTCTGAAGATTCCTTCAATGTATTTCCAGCAAAAGTCAGCTTTGTGCACTGGCCAAGCCCAGGGCACGCCAAAGCCAGAACGTGAGAGTACCCATGAGGAAAACCTTTCCTGTTTCCCTGCACCCCTCTCTAAAGAGGAGAGAAACTGACTATCAAAGTGGGTCGAGGAAGAAGACAGGAGAAGCACAAAATGAAAAAACAAGTAAACAGTTACCTACAATCCTCTTTCCCCATTACGGGCTTCTATCAGTTGGAGAAATGAGAAGCTTTAGGTACAAATGAAGAAGATATGAGTTGCAATTAAGTCTGTGGGTAGGTACTTTCACTACTGAAATGCAACCGTTTTGTGCCACAAAGCAATTGGAGAATTTTTGTTGCCTGAGTTAGGACATAAGAAGATGTTTGGGGATTGGACCAACATTTCAACCAGGAAAGGTTAAGAACTAATTTCACAGAGTTTGAGTAAGTTCTGGAGAGAAAGAACAGAGTTATTTTGTGATTCTTCCTTCTAGATTTTGCTTAACATATTTACATATATTTATGTATTGCTTATTTTCTATCTTGCCCACTGGAACATAAACTCCCCAAGGGCAAGGACCTTATCTCTTTTATTCATCACTGATTCCTCTGAGCCTAGGAAAATGTCAAGCACAGGGCGAGCGCTAAATAAATTTTTGTTAAATGAATACATAAACGGGTAGCAGTGGACGGAGGATTAGAGCCTCTTCTACATCTCAGGGAAAAATATCTTGGCTGAAATTTAAGAGCAAAAAGAGATAAAAACATTTAAATAATCCTTTCAAAAAGAATAGTCTAGGAATATTGCTTTCCCAGTCTAGCCATAATTTACACTGACTTCAGTGGGAGAAGCTCAGAAGTCACATTTAGGCTCTTGTTGTCTAAAATCTCAGCTGCTTAACAATATTCAGCTTGTGTAACCAATTACTACTGTGGCAGCTTTTCTTTCTCCTCTGCATTTTCTTGTATGATATTCTACTGCTAATAAAACTGTCAATTTTCTTTTACTTCAATAAAAGGTCACACATGACAACGACCCCCTTTGCCTACTAACAGCAAGAGCCTTTATTAATATTTTAAATGTACACAGTGATATTTCCAAAAGGTCAAATTTTTTAAAAGACATAAAATGTCAGTCCTAATTCTTTTCCCTCCCTTTCTCTGCACCCTCATCACCACCACTTTGCTGTTCAGCCTTAGATAGCGTGCTTATTATAAATTGTGTTCAACCAGGTAAACATCAGGTGGGGTACCTGATAGGGGGCATAGCACAGGAGGTACACACCTCTACATTGCACGTTTCTCCCATGGGTAAATGTACAAACATGGCCATTATGGGCAGCTTTATGAATAGAAATATTTTATGAGCCATCCCCAATAGTTCTTGTGATTCTAGTCTTTTTTGCCAAATACTATATTACTTATCTATTGCCATGTAACAAATTGCCCAAAAATGTAATGCCTTAAATCAACAGACACTTTCTGAGTCAGAAATCTTAGTGTGGCTTAGTGGGTCCTCCACAGGCTGCAGGAGGACCTTTAGTTCCTCCTCACTTTACTTCCAAGCTCACTCATGTGGCTGTTGACAGGATTCCATTCTTTACAGGCTGTTGGGCTGCAAGCTGGATTTTGATCAGAGGCCTCTCCCAGGTCCTTTCCCCCTGGGTCTCTTCATAGGACAGCTCAGAACATGGCACTGGCCTCCCTCAGATAAAGCAAGTGAGAGGGCGAGGCCGAGAGAGCCAGATGGAAGTCACCGCCTATTTGTAAGGGAACCTGGGAAGTGACACCCATCATTTTTGCTGTATTCTGTTTATTAGAGGTGAGTCACTAGATTCAGTCCACATTCCAGGGGAGGGGATTACACAAGGGCATGGAAACCAGGAGGCAGGAATCACTGGGTCCCATCTTACCGTCTTAGAGGCTGCCTGCTACAAATACTGAGCATGAATATTCACCCAACACTTAAAAACATTAACAGCAACAACAAAGAACTGACTGATTGTTCACTGTGTGACAGGCACAGTGCTAGGGTTTACATGAAATAACTCTTTTTTTTAGAAAAATTCTATAAGTTGGGTGCTACTCCTGTCCACATTTTATAGATGAGGAAACTGAGGCTCAGAGCCGTACAGCAGCTTCTCCAATATTTCATGACTAGTTTGAAGCAGAGCCCACTCTTAATCGTTACAACACACAGCCTCTGCAGCCCTCTGTGATCAGGGGTAGATATCTACAAAGGTACCTGGCTAGGAGTGGGTCACATCTGTGTTAGTGAGAGAGTATGAGATTAGCTAGGCTCATTCACATGGTTCAGGAATTGAACCATAACTTACATATAGCAAACTTTTTTTATCCTATGCTGGGAACTAAAGATAGAAGTGAGTCAGATATGAACATTACTTTCTGGAAGCTGCTAAGATGTGAAAACCCTGATAAGGGACAGGATGATCAATGATGACTCTTACCTGGATAGCACAAGGCATGGATACCAGTATTTGCCTACCCAATTTGTCTAAAAAGCCAAAACGTGGTTTCTAACTATGGACAATTCATAAAGGTCCTACACTGTTCCTTGCAGGGACATACCTTGAAAAGGTACCTAATTAATGCTATGCTTTACTAAACTAGTGCCAGTTGGTGAAGTGTGAGAGAAGTTTCTTCGGCAGTTAAAATTCTCTAGAGTAGTAATTTTATTTCATTTGGGACACATAGAACACTTTAAGTATCTAATAAAAACTGAGAAACTTCTCCTCAGACAAATTAAGATATTCACAACACTACAATATCAGGATTTCCCGTGTCACCAGATGTCCAGATCAATACACGGCAGTTTACAAACACCTCCTTCTTCAGCATTAAGATAAAGTCAATAAATCATTTGATTTAAACATCAAGATATGGATGAAAACTACTTATTAATAGTCATCCCTATCCTTCTTATGCACCCTAAAATCATATCTAGTTAAGGAAGGCATGCCAACATATGCCAGGAGGAATTCTTGTATTTTTTTATACTATGCAAAATGAGGGTGTCACCCCACTGTGGTATCAGTGGAGACCATGAGGGATAATGGAACTTCCACTCCTACCTACCAGGAACAAGGACAAATATTTAAAGAATGATTAATACCAGCTGTATACAGTCCTTTCTAGAGAATAGAAGAGAAAATAACACTTCCCAATTTATTTTATGAAGCTAGTATTACCATGATAGAAAAACAAAGACAGTGCAAAAATAAAAAACAATAGTCCAATATCATTCATGAAAATAAATGCAAAAGTCTTAACAAAATATTAGCACATAGAATTCAGCAATATTTAAAAATAAGTACGCACCACGAGCAAATGGGGTTCATTTCAGGAATGCAAGATTGGTTCAGTATTCAAAAATCAATCGAAATAGTCCATCATTTTAACAGGCTAAAAGAGAAAAATTAGACAATTACATCAATCAATGAAGAAAAAAACCCTTAACAAAATTCGATACATATTCATGATAACACTCTCAGCCAAATAGGAAAAAAGGGGAATCTCCTCAAATTGATAAAGCACATTTACAAAAATTCCCCATACCTAACATTATAATTAATAGTGAAAGATTGAATGTTCCCTCCTTAAGATTGAAAATAAGGCAACGATGTCCTCTTGTATCACCTTTATTCAATATAGTATGTAAGTTTTAGCCAGTGCAATAAGGCAAATATAGACCCATCAATCAGTCAATGACATACAGATAAGAAAGGAAAAAATAAAACTGTCCCTATAATATTTTCAGATGACAGTTTTCTATGTAAAAAGTCCCAAGTAATCTACAAAAACAATCCTACAACTGACAAGTGAGTTTAGCAAGATACAAGATACAAGATAAACATACAAATCTCGATTGCGTTTCCATGCACTTCCAATGTATGCATGGTCACCAAAATTAAATATAATATGGTTTACAGTCACTCAAACAATGAAATATTTAAATATAAATCTAACAAAATATTTATAGGACTTGATTTCTCAAAACTGCACAACACTGATGAAAGAAATAAAAGAAGATGTAAACAAATGGAGAGAAATATCATGTTTGTGGATGGGAAGACCCAACATAGTAATGATGTCAGTTCTCCCCAGTTGTTATACAGGTTTAACGCAATTATTAACAAAATCACAGCAAATTTCTTGGAGACATAAACAAGGTTATCCTAGGTTTTCTGTGGAAGCGGAAAGGAACTAGAATAGCTAAAACTGGGTAACGAGTACAGGGCATCTCTGTATTATTTCTTACAACTGTATGTGAATCTACACTTAGAATAAAAGGTTTAATTTATACAAATTGGGGGAAATCCTTAAAAGAAATAAAACAAGGATGGTATCTTTGTCTACTGTGAAGTTCCAAGATTTGTACCACCCTGCAAATTCAAAACTACCCCTGCCCTCTGGATGAAGGGAAACTAAGTCCTGCTGATCAGGGGTTTTGTTTTGCATCTCTAAGTGAACTTAGAGAAGTTAGATATCACTGAAACCACAAGGCAGCCACACAAAATGATAACATGAACACAATGTAACCCACCTAGAGATGCTGTACCCACATCGCAACTGATATTTAGTTTTTACAGAGATTCAGTAACTATATACATCACAGATATCTTCCCCTTTCCCTTATTTTATGGAATGTAAGAGAATCCTACCTTACAGAATAGAAGACACCATGCTTGGCAGACACAGCACAATTGGTCACCATTCCTAGCTTTTAGGAATTGCCATCTGATATTATAAAATTATGGGTAACATTGGAAAGAATTGAAAAAGATGTAGAGATTGAAGCTCTGATGAACTAAGTGAAAAGGTTTCTGACATTAAAAGGAAGACCTAAAGGAAAATGGAGCTAATACTTGAGCTCATTATCAGTCTTTAATCTCATGATCTTTCCACAATACCATACTGGCTCTCTCCAGAGGCGATAGTAGGTCATATATTGGTGTTGGTCAACCTTCTTTTAATTTCTTTGGCTGCACCATCCGGGATAATTTACTTAAAAATAAGAAGATGAAATATATGTATAACCATCTACAGCCTGACATAGAGGAAACATAAAGAATAGAATTTGGCAGCAGAAGACCTGAAACCAAGTCTCATTAGTGTTGTTAATATTCTTATGACTGTAGTAAAGTCCACTATTTTTCACAGTCTCACGTTCTTTAAATGGGCTTCCTGTCTTTATTTCCTGCTGTTAGAGTTCTTGTTGCAAGATCATATGAAATAAAACAAATAGGTGGAACTTGAAGACTTAAAGGTACCATACTAAGGTAAGTTCCATCTATCACTGAGTGATAATTGTTGCAATAGAGAGAAATTACAGCACCAGGCACACAATAAGAAATGAGTCTCCCGCCTAAGCATGCCTGTTCCAGATTATGCCTGAATTCCTTCCTTTCTCTACCATCTAAAATCTCTCAGTTGTAAATCTCAATAAAACCTTTAAAAAGCAATTTGGTAGAAAAATGTTTTAGCTAAATGCCTTCTGCGATGATATGTCGAGAGGATTTAATTCCTCTTGCTTATGCTTCTCTCATCTTACAAGGATGTTGAATACCCAAATGTCCCCTTCTGGAGGGTTCCTCAAGCAGAACAGAGTTGGCTTCCAGATGATGATTAATTTAACTCCTGGGCACACTAAAATGTACTTTTAAGAACTGCACTGAAGTAAAAAAGAAGGAAAAGAAGATGTGGGGAGGAAAAGCTTGTAAAAATTAGAGTTCTTTTTTTCACTTATTTCTCAAGAATAATTTAAGTCTGTTTTTATGAGCAGTGTTTCATGGATGTGACATGCATGCCTGGCTGTATTTGTCACCCATGTTACCCAGAGCTGATATGCGACAAATCATCAGTGATTAATCCAATAGAATCAACACCAGGGGTCTGATTAGAAAATTTTCAAAAACAACATGCAAAAAGGCATTGAAATAAACCAGTTCAGGTTTATTAGGAAAAATGTATAAGATAAAGTCAGTGCAGTTTAAAGTAACTGGTAATAGAAATTAAGGAAATCGAATTCTGAAGAGATTATGTCAAGGTCCTGTGTTCCTAAGTCCCATTTTTGCCTTGGGCATAGCTGTGGAGATGTCACAAGGCTTTCACAGGTATGTCCTCTCTACAAGAGTCATTGGTAAGATCATCAACTTAGAAATGTGGAAATGGCTAACTGGCTGCAGAGTTTTCAATGGAATAATTACATTGAAGACTTTACAACGATGGAAGGTGCCAATGTCGGAAAACGACCTTAAATAGTAAAATTTTAGAGCTCTATCTTCCCCATAACAGAGTGGAATCATCTCATCCTGGCATCTACTTCGAGCAACACAACTCTTCTGGAGACACAGAAAAGGAACCTTCTCCCTGTTATAAGACAAAATGGATGTTGCCTCCTCTCCCTGATACCTTCAGTTTATACAGAAAAACTGTCATCTTTTCCACGGGCAGCCTTTCAAGTATTCAAAAAGAACTATCACCTTCCTTTCTCTTTTCTTTCTCACATCTGTAGAAAAGTATAAAAATGTATACACGCTATAATTTTGACTACAGAAAAACAGTGTTCATAAGAAAGAATGAAAGAGGCATACTAAAATGGAACAGAGAGGATATGGAGGGTTTTTTTCCCTTTCTTCTATGTTCCAAATGGTTCCTAACTTTGTGAAATTGCTTTGGTAATGGGGAAAAAAAGGGGGCATGAAAGAAAAAGGAAAATTATCTTTTCCTCTGAAAAAATGTAAGGAGAAAGAGAAGTGAATAAATGTGCTGAGTTCTAGCATCAAAAGAGACCATATAATACAGCCTTTTTGTTTTCATGGTAAAATTGAGGCCAGGAGAGGCGAGGGGTAGACTATGGTTACTGCTATATGTGGGGCAGATCATAGACTCAAAACTAAGTCTTCTGACCCCTAATCTAGAGTTTATTTTATTATACTAAGATATCTAAATTGTCTTAAAGTGACAGGATTGCTGTTTCTATTTCCTTAGTCCTTGCTTTTTGGTATTTCTTAGGTTGCCTTTCCAGTTTTATTTTTTAATAACAAAAATCATTGTTATCAAAATTTTTTCTTGACGTAGCTATAAAAATCAAGAAATGGAACTTGGAGAGATGGCCCTGCTTTCCTATGTCTCTCCTCTGTCTTGGGTACAACTGCAGAGATCTCTAAGGGTTTTCACCTTTCCGTCCTCTCTGGATGAGTCAATAGTAAGATCATCAACCCAGAAATGTAGAAATGGCTGGCATGAGTTTGTTAATGGAAGGACAACTTTGAAGACTTTATAAAGGGGGCAAGTGACAGTTGGAAAAACTGTCCAATATTTCTGTGTTTTGAGTTACAGAGATGCCCATTTTAATGTCCAATTTCAAGAACATTAAATAATAACCAGAACATTACACCTGACCCCATTTATTCCAATTTACTCACCAACCACAGATTTTGAAACTCACACATCTACCCTGAGGAGACAGATAAACACAGAAATGGAATGGCCTGGGTTGGAGAGTGTCCACATATAGAGTGATGCTAGTAGCAGCTTGGTGGGGATAACCCTGAGGCACATGCTATAAGCTGGCTCCCCAGCTTTCCCAGCAGGAACGAGCCCCAGTGACCCACAGTGATCACCTGCTCAGTGGCGCACCCTTTTCCTTCCCTGGCTCACTTCCAACTTCCCTACCAGTGCTTCTGGGGATCACTTTCCAAACAAGCTGCTGGCATTCAACTTTGTCTTAGGATCTACTTCTTGGGAAACTCAATCCATGACAACCTCTTCACATAGACACACCTGGACAGACACACCTAGGTCTAGAAGACATGTCATCATAAGTATCAGTTAGAGGTAAACCAGAAGCTAATTAGGAAACAAATATCTCCATCTTTTCTTGAACGTGACAGAACAGGGCCTTGTCTTGATTCAAGTTCTGCTGGAATTTGACTAGAAGGCAAATGACTTGGGGAAGAGTTAAGCCCATGGATTCCAGCGGCACATCCCTAGTTATTCCATAACCCCCTTACAGGTGCATCCTCCTTCCTACTGTACCATGAAACAGCTTTATTTACTAACTTAGATGGAAGACGGATTTAGCTTGTCAAAATAGTCATTATGGGAAACTCAGTGGAACTCACAGGAGTATACATAGCTATAAGCTGCATCATACTAAGGAGTGACACACTGCCTTTTCCTCCCTTCTCAGAGTGTCACTTTACAGTGAGTCACAGGCTGTTTCTCTAAAGTTTCCCATTAAACACCTAGATTTAGAAAAGAAGTGGATCCACTGGCTATTAAAGGTCACTTTATTAAATCAGTCTAAGGACATTACTAAGAATGTCTTGGCCTTCCTACATAAGGAAGAGAAATTAGTCTATGAACATCCCAAAATGTGCTGCCTTTGCTTTGCTGCCTTTCATAGTGATTTGGACTGTATCCCCTTGAGAGAAATGCTTGGGAACCTGTATACAATTTTATTAAAGTATTAACTAGCAACTTAAGAAATTATCTACTGATGATCTAGAAGACCCCATCCTAGGTGATACCCTGAACCTTCTTCAGCCTCTATGGTAGAACACTGAACAAGCAAATCAGTAACCAGTAGCCAGTGAGAACATCTGGAGGGTTTTGGAGGTGGGCTTGGGGCAGCAGAGTGGTCATGGGACATTCAGGGAGTTCAAAGCAATAGCTTTTCACCAATGTGTTACTGTAAAGAAGCATTTAAATATATCAGCCAGTTTGATTGTTCTGGTGGGTGCCAACTGAATATCACGCCATGAATGGCCATATCTAGGCTCTGGCCAGGTGACTGTGGCCTCCAGCAGGTTCTCTCTGCTCTGCTTCTGGTTGCTGCCATACAGTGAGAGTGGAAAGTGACAATGATGGACCAGTGCTGGGTAACAAAAGCCAGTTCTGTTATGTCAAGGGAGGCACAATCTGAGCTGCAAGTTAGGCTTCAGAGCTCCATGAGATCAGGCTGAGGCCAAGGCCGAGACTTCTAATATCGTGCCCCTGCCTGGCTTCTGCCCTTCCCTTTCCCTGCGTTTCTTCCCTTTTCCCATGTTTTTTCCCTGCCAGTTTGTCCTGGGAGCTCACAAATCCGGACCTCAGGATCTGATTCTCAAAGATCTGATCTAACAAACTTTCTAAGCCACAGTTATTTTTTAGCTCTGAATCCCAAGGATTTGATCTGTTCCTCTCCTGTCCCCCTTACAAGGCTAGATTGGTCGCTGTCTCACACTGATCCTACTTACTTCTGTGTTAGTATTTACTTTCTGATACAGAATCTGTGTTCTAAGTCCAGAGGACATCACATCTCCAAGTCTCAAAGTTCGGTTTTAAAAAGTCACCAAGTCTGTCTATTGCTTTAGCTATTTCTGTTCTGAGTAGTTACTGCCAAATTTTATGCAAATTTGGAATTGTCAGAGCACCATGTTCCTTCAAAGCAAATGGTACTCCTATAGTGTTCTGAACCAATGTACGAACATCTTTATAGTTGTGGAAATACTACCAATAATAACAGTAGTAGCTATCATGCACTGAACACTCACTAAATGTGGGTTTCTGATAAGAATGTTTTATGCATTATCTAAGTCTCATAGAAACACTGGGGTATCATTAAACCCAATGCACTTTGAGAGAAATGAGGCAGCGAGAGTTAAGGGACTTGCTGATGTCATGCTGCTGCCATGTAGAAGAGCCAGACAGTGGGCTCTGGTCTGTCCAGAGACTGGCTCTAACCCCACTGCTGATTGTGTCTCCCCAGGGGAAAGGCGAGAACAAAGCTTCCTGGCATTGGTGGGACAGAGGTAAAGCCAAAGTTACTTTCCCCAATAGTTAAAAGCCATCTTCTGCCCTGCTATGGCCATGCTCTAGACTCCTCTGTCTTAGTCCATTTTATGCTGCTATAACAAAATACCACAGATCAGATAATTTATAATGAACAAAGATTGATTTGGCTCATGGTTTTCGAGGATGGGAAGTCCAAGATCGAAGAGCTGCATCTGGTGAGGGCCTTCTTGCTGTATCACACCACAACGAAAGGCATCATATGAATGAGAGAGATGGAGAGAAAAGGGGCCAAATTCATCCTTTTATCAGGAGCTCACTCCTGCTACAACTAACCTACTCTGGGTTTAATGGCATTAACCCATTCAGGAGAGCAGAGCCCTCGACCTAATCACCTCTTAAACATCCTACTTCTCAACACTGTTTGCTTTGGGGATTAATGTTCCAACACATGAATTTTAGGGGACACATTCAAACCACGGCACTCACTCTCACCCAATTATATTATTTCTTCATGTGGTTTAGTCAGTTGTCTCATTATTCTCTTTTCTGAAATTCTCAAAAAGGACACTCACACAAAAGCATTTCTAAGCAATGTAGTAATTTACCGAATCAAGTATTTTAACAACAATTTATATAGGAAACAATGTAATAAATCTCTCTAGGGACAGGGGTCTTCTTTCCCCTTGAACTCCCTTCATACTTACTGCTCAGACGGCCCCTCCCTCTACTACCTAGAAAATTATTAAAGTTCTCTTCCATTTTTTTTTTGTGAATGCACAAGCCAGCCCAAAACTGACTTCCATGCCACAGCCACATATCAAAGACTTTTTTCAGAAGGGCTAGCCTTTCCCAACAAATGACTTTCTTGCCTTTGTTGCTAAGAAGGTAAGCATTTTTTCCTATGTAACATATGTAAAGCCAAGGAAAGCTATCAATGTCAGGCAGACAAAGCAACCGTTTATTCCATTG
>NW_012139747.1:1466685-1467515 GCF_000956105.1 Propithecus coquereli
ACTCTTAATCAAAAAAGACACTATAAGGTAATGCCCTGAAATATGAATGAGAACAACCCAAAGTCAGCACTAGGTTTATCGGGGAAACACTCAAAAGCATTGTCATTAATCTCAGGAATAAAAGGAGGATGCTGCTATTACCATTGTTATTTAACATTGTTCCAGAAATACCGATTAATACAATTAAACAAAATAAAAAATTATAACAAGAAATCAAGAAATAAAACGATCATGCACAGACTTTTTTATGGAAAATTGGAAAGAATCTAATTAAAAACTGCCACAAACAATTCAAGAACTCAAAAAGCATCTGGGCACAAAAATAATACACAAAATTCCATGGCCTTCATACATTCAAATAATCAGAAGATATAGTGGAATAAGAGACATCCTGGTGAGCATCATCCAAGATAAAAGGTACATAAGCAAGTTTAACAAAAACGTGCACAATCTATAAAAAATACTTTGCAACATAAAAAAGAAGATAAAAAAGCATTGAAAAAAAATCCCATGTTCTTAACACCATAAAGCTATAAGTACTCCTGGGTTAGCTATAAATTAAAGGCTATCCAGATAAAAAGATGAATAGTATTCTATTTGGATCAAGATAAATTCACTCTAAACTTCACATGGGAAAATAAGCAAGAGAAAATAATCTTGAATATTAAGTAGTAACAATAAGGACAGGAGGACTAGGCCAAGCAAAAACCAAAGCTTATTATACACTACAGTAATGTAAATAGTGTGGCACATGAATAACAGAAGAATTGTACAAGTCCAGAAATAATATGCATATATACCTAGTAATTAAATATGTTATGAAGATAACA
>NW_012139747.1:1467565-1468835 GCF_000956105.1 Propithecus coquereli
AGAATATATAATAGCATGAGAAATCGATGATATTCCATGAATAAAAATCAAATATTAATTTTAAATTGCTGAATTAAACAAAGTCAAGCTAGTTCCTTTCCTGCAGGACTTCTCAGGGCCTTTAATATGTGAATGTATATTGCAGATCACCAAGAGTCGAATGTAGTATCCAACACTTCTCAAACATATTTTTAACTTTATAAATATCATTTGCAAAATCATCTTAAGGGCATAGGCGTTTCCATAAAGCACTCTTGGAAGCACTCATTTAAACTAATGAAACAAAATCTGAGTTCTAAGAAAATTACTGAGGGGTATGTGTAAATTAATGAGAAGGCCAAAATATCAATTTTATTTTAGTCCAGCTAAAAGTGGGCTCTGGTTAGCATGGCACTGGCAAGAATTGTTTCCATGCTGAAATTTAGTTTCTGAATCCATCCTGGATTAAGTAAGTGCCTCTTATACACTGCTGTGAAGCTCATCTTTTCACAAGGAAGTCTTCTGGGAGGTATCTGACAATTTCTTATGGATAGTGGGGCAATGTTTAGGTCAGACCAAAATAGCAGCATTCACACTCAAAAACTAACTGCTGACCTAGAAAATTACCTCTGTGACCAGAAAGTTGCTAAAAACAAAATCATAATTTTCTTTCTTTCTTTTTAAATGTATCTGACAACTTTAAAATAGAAACTAATAAGAATGCTATTTTCTACCTAATGTGATAAAAAGTGTGATAAAAGAGAAATTAAAATGATTGACTAAGGTGAGAAATTTTGATATTTTCAGCTTTGGTTGCCCGTAGAATTTTTTAACCCCTTTACTTAGGGTCACTGATATTTTACTCTACCAATGGCACTTTTACTTCTTTGCAGCTCTTCATTTTGTCATCAAGTTACATGACAGTATGGTAAAAAGAACACAGGTTCGTATCGCAACTCAGATACACATTAATGATGTGACTTTAGGAAAGTCATTTAACTTCACTGACCTTGTTAGTTCTCTGTGAAATTGAAGTGGTAATAATTAAATAACATTATGTGAATATTTTTTATCGTGTCATATACATAATAGGTGATTAAAAATGATTTATTTTCTCTGCTGTCTTCCTTTACTTCCCTGTTGCCTAATTAGCTCAGTTCTAAGTCTGCACAGCACAACACATTTTGAGTAGCACAGAAAATTGATCCTATAGATAGATATGAGCCCATGATCGGAGATGGTAAGCAGAAACAGCTTTAGCTACAGAGAGTTGGTTTTCTACATTTACAAG
>NW_012139747.1:1474990-1479070 GCF_000956105.1 Propithecus coquereli
GGTTTGTAGTTGCTATATGTTTGCTATTAACACTTATTTTTGATGGTTTTTAGAGGTACTCAATGCTGAGCCCTTGATGGGAAATGAACCCACCCGGTCCCCCATTTTACCACTATTGCTTTAGGTATCATCTTCTGTTTCCTGCCAGCTCATTTGCTATTGGGGCCTCCCTGAATGCCTTGTGGTAAAATTGGGAAGCGGCCTTGCTAATGCTTACATTTTGGAAGAAAATTCGTAGTCCAAATACGCAGTACAACGATAAGTTGCAGTGACCTGACTCGGTATGTTCTTAGTATTTAGCTTAGTTGCCTCAGAAAATAATTACACATTTACTTTTATTTACATAAAGACAACCAGCAGTCTATGGATTGCTATGTTCTGGGGAAACATGCCAAGCAGGCTTCTTAAGTCAATGTGAAAATATAATTGGTAGAGCAGTTTCGATCAAAGACTGAATATTGTGATGTAAATTCCAAATCAAAAAAAGTAGAGGTGAATAAAATTTGCTCTGGATTTATAGGTTTTCTGATTGTTATCTCTTAATTCTCCCTTAGGCATGGAGTCCTGAGTCCACACAGGGAAACTGAGGGCAAGATGGAGTTTGCAGATATAACTGTTGTGATTCCTGATCAGATTTGATGTTTCAGGTAAGGACTAAAGAAGGGCAGAGGATGTGGCATCTCTTTTCCTGGGCATCCTATGCTGCTATTAGTTCCAGAGTTCACAGCTTATGCTTTGGAGGTGAGCTGCATGTCAGAAATGGCTACACTCTCCATTAATTAAAAACAATTAAAAAAGAAAAGAAAAGAAAAGAAACACCATTAGATCAGATACATTTTGAATTTACTTCAAGATTCCTTGGTGCCAGTGTTTTAAATAACTGTCTTCTTTTACTCCCACTTCCTTGGGCAAGCGTCTTTGAGTCTCCACCATCTGGAACTGTGCCTACAAGGTACTGGAGACCAGAAATCAAATGTGTCATGGAATTGTTACCTCCCAAACAGAGAGGTGTGCTCCCTTGGCAGGTATCAGGCCAATAGACACAGCCAAGTTGGTTATAACAAGGGGGTTTTATTACTTGGCACAGGTAAGGAGCACCCTGGGGATAGGTCCCAAAGCAGCGAGTCTCCCCACAAGAAGGCATAAGAGGGTTGGGCTGGGTTTATAAGCACAGGGTAATGAGCCCTCATCTGACTGGATCCAGCCATGGAAGACACCAGGGCTCAATCTGATTGGATCCTGGATGCCATGCCTTGTGGGCTTCTTAATTCAGTCCCCACTCCTCAGAAAAGCACTTAGGTTCCGCCTGTGGTTCCACACTTGGCTCATCTGGGCATGCTCTGGTTACATGACCTTCAACCTTGGGGTCCGTGGTTATGGACAAACAACTCAGCCCTTAGTTTCATACAAGTTGAGTCAGGTGGGTCTGGCGCAGTTACCGAATCAGAACTAGCTATCTGTGCTAGGCTTGGTCATGGCACAAAGGGGTCGGGATGATGGGATTGGGATCTGCTTGAGAGTGGTTGGGGAAGGCGTCCCAAAATATAAAGAAGATAAGCTGGACTTAGAAGACAAATTGTCAGTCTGGGCATGGTGCTCCATGCCTGTAATCCTAGCACTCTGGGGGACTTAGGCAGGAAGAGCATTTGAGGTCAGGAGTTCGAGACCAGCCTGAGCAAGAGTGAGACCCCCGTCTCTGTAAACTACAGAAAAATTAGCCTGGTGTCAGTGGCATGGGCCTGTAGTCCCAGCTACATGGGAAGCTGAAGCAGGAGGATCCCTTGAGCCCAGGAGTTTGAGGTTGCTGTGAGTTAGGTTGATGCCATGGCATTCTAGCCTAGGCAACAGGGTGAGACTCTGTCTCAAAAAAAAATAATAAATAAATAAGAACAAGTAGACATACAGTAGCGAGAGATATCTTGGACCAAGGCTAAATAACTACACAGAGAACTCTCTGATTATCCAATTAGGCAGAGACACGGGGAGCACTTGCAGAAGCAGCAGGAAGTGAGCTTGGAAAGGGACAGGATCAGACGGGGGTCTCTGTCCAGATCTGCACCACCTGTGGCAGAAAGTTAAGGGAGCCCACCGGATCAGCTTTCCTTTCTCTTCCAAGCAAGACAGAGGCAAAAATGGCGGAGGATTTTACTCCCCATATTAACCTGTGCTCCAGCATAATTGTAGTCACTCCATTGCTGAGACTCTCTAACATGTGCCTACACCACTAGGCGAGAGAGAGAGAGAGAGAGAGAGAGAGAGAGAGAGAGAAAAGGAGAGAGAGAGAGAGAGAGAAACGGAGAGAGAGAGCGCCGGAGCGCACGCATCTCATATGACCATACTTAAGAAACGCCGTTTCTGTAAATTCAATCTTGCACAAAGTTTTTCTGTGTGGCTCTGGGTTCCACATATATTTGGTGACTGTAAGGCAATAACTGGAAAACTTACAAACTCAGAGCAAATTTTATTCACCCCTAATTTTCTGATTTCCAGTCTACATCACGATATTCACTCTTTGGTCGAAACCGTTGTGTTCTACAAATTATATTTTTTAAGCTCACCTTTTTAAAAATGCACATTCATCACTGTCATCTTAGACTCTACCTAACATTAAGTACCGGCAGTTCTGCAAGCCACAATTTTAATCACCATTCCTCAAAATATGCAAATCCAATTTTTGTGATAGATTCACTTAATCAATATTTATTAATATATTGTGTGAGTGTGTTTGCGTGTATGTGTACAAGTTGTGTGCTGCACTTCATCAACATTTTTCTCTGTGCCCACAAAAATGATTGCACATAGTAGGAATTTAATAAGTTGAAAATATAAAGCACCTGGTATTCCCAATAAAAGGAGGTAATCATCGAATTAAATATACATAACCATCTGGATCTAGAACTAGGCATCCAGAATAGACACCCAGATGCTATCAACCTACTATCTGCAATGAAGAGAGGGGCATTGGGGAACTTATTCAAATCCATTTCCAAATTCTTTTTATTATTATTATTTATTTCAGAATATTATATGGGTACAAATGCTTTGGTTACATATATTCCCTTTGCACCTGTTTCCAAATTCTTAAACAGGAATAAAAACAGAAACATATTTTGTCAGACTGTAAAATGTCATTTTGAACATCATAATTGTGAGCTACATTTTCCCAACAAATTCTAGTATACACCCACAAGCAGCTCTCTGTGGCTTCATTGAGCGTAGGGACACCCTAAGAAAAAGACAAGCTGACCATTGTACAGTTCTCCCCCAGGCACTCTAGCCGCTACCCACGGCAAGTCTGGAAACCAGCTGACTTGTGAAAGTCCAGCCAAGTGACCACTTGAGAACTGATTAGAGATGGCCAATAGCTGTCTCTCGGGAGTTCTGCTGAACTCAGCTAATGCGATTTTTCTTGGAATTTAAATCAAATTTTAGTCTGTCCATTAGGAGATAAAGAAGCTAATGTATCCTAAACCTATCTTGCCTCCCTCCCTCCTCCCCTCACTCTCCCCACTATCCTGGCCAAGATTCCTTTAAGGTAATGGGAAAAGAGTCAGCATTTATTGCTTCAGGTGCTGAATTCAGACAAAACTTCTTTTCCTTTGTCCACTGGGGTGCTTTCGTGTTTGGAAAGAACTCTTTCCAAAAACGCAGAATTAGCCCATCTGTTCAGCTTTCCTTTTGCTGTCTATGGAGACTCTATCTGCTTATTCCGTCTCTTGTAGACTCTGGTCCAAAACTTATATTCATAGTATAACCATTTTCATCTCCTAAATCCCTATTCACACACTTCCCTGTCCAATAACATGCTATTGAAACTATGGGAAAAAACTCTAAAACCATAAAATTGACCTCTTTCATTTGATAATTATTCTATGATGCAGTTGCTATAATATAGCATTATATACTAACTATAACCAATTACAAATTTCCAGAGTATCTTAATTAAGAAGAGAATTTCATTGTTTTCCATAACAATTATAAGAAATGCTTTCAAAGAATGCAAGTAAAAACAAGTTGTCAAGAATTAGTACTAAAGCTTAAGAGCTTTACAAATGCTTTTATACAAATGTAAATTCCTTA
>NW_012139747.1:1479612-1492337 GCF_000956105.1 Propithecus coquereli
TCCTCCAGTTAACTGCAATAGGTAGCATTTATTGCTTGCTTAGTGTATGGCATATTTTGTACTAGGCATTGCATATGTATTAATCGGTTTGTTTTCACATCAACCTTAGGAAGTAGGTGTTATTATCTTGTCCATTTTACAGATAAATAAACTGAGACACAAAAGGTTTAAATAACCCATAAAAGTTCTCATGGACACATGAGGGAGTCAGACCAGTCTCTCTAACCCCAGCCAGGCTCTGACCCACTCTCATACACTGTCTCTTTTCTGCATGCAGCCTTGCTAAAGAGTAACATACAGTCATGACCATTGGTCACCTCTTCACAGTGATGTAACAAATGCCTCAGTTGATGAGGCTGATGGTTCTGGGACCCTGATTTCTCACATCAGCCAAATACATACACCGTTTTTTTAACAGAGAGCATTAGGTTTCTAATTCTTTATTTTACTTTAAGAAAGCATTTTTTTAAAAAAAATATCCATCCGTTATCACTACCATTGCATAAAGGAGAGAAAATTTTAATATCAAAATGTTAGGAAGATATAATATCAGAATAGATATAGCTTTTCACTACACTGTCCTTTTATTTCTCTTTCTGCCATGGACTAGGAAAAACGTTGTCACAGTTTAGCATTGATCCAAAGACCCATTCCCAAAAACTTCTGACCAAAATTATATAGTCCTCATTGTCTTTTGCTCTTCTCCTCCTTCTTAATATTCTTCATTCCCCTCCTTCCTCTTCCTCCTCCTCCTCTTTCTCCTCCTCTTCTTCTTTGTTTGTCCACCAATGGTGTCACCAATGATATGGTCAAATAGAGGCCAACAGGAAGAAACATAGGATCAGGGCCTGGAAAACCTACATGCTTAACAACCATTCTGTAGATATTTAAAAATTAATAATAGTACATGGTTATTTTTGATCCAAGACTCCTCCCTACTGCTGAATCAGCATATCAAATGTTCTTCCATCCCTGTGATACTTTTTTCGCTCCCTCTGCTTTATCTTCCTATACACAGGATTTCCCCCCATACTTTCCAAACTCATCCTAATCTCCAAAGCTCTTTTCTGGTATCAGTTTCTTCCTCACAATGTCATCATCTGTAGTAGACCCTGTCACCACCTCCTGTTTCTCTTCTGACTCTTCCTGCCGGTCATGTAGGGTAAATCTGAGGCATATTCCACACCATTTCCCAGAGCTGCCCAATGGCATTGAGATCCAGTTGCCCCCAGCAGTAATTTACTTAAAAACCCATGCTTTGTCAGTTTCCTTCCTCCTATGCCTCAGTGTTTCCTGGGAGTGCATTCCCAACAAACCACTTGCTCTTGAATCCTCATGTCAGAATTTGCTTCTGGGGGAAGCTAAACTAAGATACTATCTTAATTGATTTCAGGGTCCTGGTGATCTCCTGCCGATAGATGGTATCGATCTTTACTAAAATCATGTCCCTATAAAATGAGTGCCATAGTAAAAGAACTTTGTAAAACAACGAAACTGCCCTCTGTGGGGACCTGGGCAGAAGTCTACAAAACAGACTGGAACTTATCCTGACCTTCCTGCAGCCACCTACAAATCAGTGCTCTTTGCCAAGTAACTTACCATTGCCTCTCAATTTTGTTTCATTTCAGGCATTATGCAAAGAAGTAATTTAAGAACCTTGAACTTAGATTGTACCTTGGCTGGTGGGAAAACTCCAGCTGGGCTGAGATGGTCCTGAATAATCAACAAGCATTTCTGAATGTCTGGATGCTATGACTATGAATGAATCCTCAAACCTTTTCTAATTCTGTACAGAATGATTCATTAAAGGCCTTTCACAAGCCTTGCTTCACTGCCCTTCAAGGACGAATTTTCATGATAGATAGAAGCCATTTTGATCTACAACACCAATTTTTTTCAGCTATAAAAGAGCAAAATGGGTGTCCCATCTCCGGATATACTTGGTTATGCAAGAACTTAACATTCACTGATGCTTCGTGAATGATATTTTCAAGATCTTTTGTCTCTGTGAAACTGGATCCATCCATCAAAATTTCACTTTGGGGTGCTATATCTGAAAAGGCCATACAATATCTCATCTTCTTTGGTTTTTGAACTACATAAAATAAATCTGAGATAGTATAATTGGAGTTAGAGAATTCCCAAAAGCTGCCCAAAGATAAAGTCTGTAAAAAAAAAAAAAAAAAAAAAAACGTGAGGAGAAGGGGGCAGCAAGTCTTCTCTCCTTTTCCCTTGGCCAGTATCATTCAGTTTGGACCCTCGCCTGTAATTTCTAATATGTAAACCATTTTATATGCCTTTAAAGACAAACACTCCATTCAAAACAGGTGCATTTTTTTTGTCATTTTTTTTTTCACTGTATTGACCACTGAATGATTCATTAAATACTGACCTGAATCTCCTGTTGGTGGAAATGTAAATTGGTACAACCTCTATGGAAAACAGTATGGATATTTATCAAAGAACTAAAAACAGAAATATCATTTGATCTAGGAATCTCACCACTGGGTATTTACCCAAAGGAGGAGAAATCATTATATCAAAAAGATACCTGCACTCATATGTTTATCACAGCACTATTCACACTAGCAAAGATATGGAATCAACCTAAGTGTTCATCAACTGATGATTGGATAGAGAAAATGTGTTTTATACACACACATACATACACACACATATACCATGCAATACTACTTACCCATAAAAAAGAATGAAATCATGTCTTTTGCAGTAACTTGGATAAAACTGGAGGCCATTATCTTAAGGAAAACAACTCAGACACAAAAAGACAAATACTGCATGTTCTCGCTTACAGGTGGGAGCTAAATAATAATGTACACATGGATGAAGAATGTGGAATGATAGAAAATGGAGATTTGGAGGATGGGGGGACCACAGGGGGTTGGATGATGAGAATTACTTAATGGGTACAATGTACATTATTAGGGTGATCGATACCCTAAAAGCCCAGACTTCATCACTACATAATCTATCCATATAACAAAATTATAATACATTTGTACCCCATAAATTTATACAAATCAAAAAAAATTACCATATCACTAGGCAGTCAATGTATTGATAAGAAATAGAGGAAAACAGGTGATGCAACAAGCTAAGCCTGTAATAAGACTGGAGGGACATCAGCAAAGGAGAGGGCACTGAAATGCCCTGCCAAGAACCCAACTTCTCAAGTCAGAGACACAGGGACTGAACTAGCGTCTAACACACCTGCACCTTTAATCCCAAAACATTGCTTGACACCTAATCTTTTCTACACTGTTCTGGGTGGAAATTCACAGGTTATGTTGTTAAGAGGCTACTAAAGAACAATTTAGGACCACATAACTGAAAATGCGGAGGTAGAAAAAACCATGAAATTATTGCTTCAAGTGTTAGTCATTTCCCACAATTGTTCTAAATTCAAACTAGTCACTGATGACAAATAAGCAATACTTTTGAACAAATTTTGTTCTCGTTTCTAAAACTCTACTTAACATTTGAGATCGTGATTAGCTAAAATAGATCCTCTGACTCAAGGCAAAATTACCTTCTGTTAGCCTTGACATTAGAGCAGTTGGAAGAAGGAGGCTTCATGTTAAATATATGACTAGTTACCAGCTAGAATCTGTTATAATAATCACTGTCTTTTATAAAAATCAATTAAATAGAAGGCATTTTAATTCACTATCTCTAATCTTCATGCAACCAAGCAAGTAGGTATTATTATTACTTTGTGTTAGATAGAAACCAAGGTCCCAAGAAGTTACCTGTGCCCCACACCTATTAGCTAATAAATATTGGAGTTAATACATGAAGTCAAGTCTTATTGGCTCCAAGACTCAATGCTCAATCTACTACTGACCTATAGTTGTCTAGCTTTAATTTACAATATACTTGAATAAAATGAAAACTTACTTGGAGCCCTAATAAGCAAAGCAGATAAAAGAAAAGAGCCTCTGGTTGAACTGGGAAGAGAAAGCCTGACTACTTAGATTCCTTCCCCATTTCCCAACCCTCTCTGAAGCAGCCCCAGGAGCTTTTATGGAAAGTTGGTGCACTAAGGCAGTGGTCCCCAACCTTTTTGGCACCAGGGACCATTTTCATGGAAGACAATTTTTCCCAGACAGGGGGTGGGGAGGATGGCTTCCGGATGACTCAATCATATTACATTTATTGTACACTTTATTTCTATTATTATTACATTGTAATATATAATGAAATAATTACAGAACTCACCATAGGACCCCTGCTCTAAGGAATCCCTCTGTTAGGCCTTTTGTCCCAGCAATACCTCCAGCCATAAACATGAGGTCCTTAGGCATATTAAGGGTAGATCACAAACTTGGATGCTTATAGCTGCTCCCAACACAACCCTGCTGTACCTTTGAAATGAATAGGAAATTTCTTTTCCTCTCCTTTTAAAGATATGGTCTCTGTGGACCAATATGGCTATTTATTTATTTTATTGAATTTTAATTTCTTAATCCAATTCCAAACTCAGAATGTTAAAGGATAATATTAATGAAAGGCCATGTAAACACATGATAGTCAATAAAAAGAAGAAAGAAAGATCTCATTTAACAAACACACATGGTACAGCATCTATAAAGTTGATACTATTTACATTTTTGTACTTTATACTTATAAATGGTATATATACTACATGTATTTCAAAGCATGGTATGCATACTTTGTAAAGTAAAATTGAACTCTCCCAATGTTTCTCTGTCTATTAAATATGAAATTCTTTTTTTAAAAAAACTATCTGCTAAGGAATTCTCCCCTGGCAATGCTGCTCAGAGCAGAATGATGTTATTTTAAATTCTTCTCTCATTAAAAGAAAAAGGAGTTTGCTTCTTCAGAGTTTGTGTGTGTATTTATACCAGAGCTTAACTGGCATTTTCATCGTGGTGTTTATGTATCGTAATGCAGTTCCACTGCCGTTTCTGACACTCTCATTAATTTGTTCCCAGCGGCGGTTCATTACCAACATCACAAGCAAAACATGAGCTCTCCCTGGGCATGGAGGGTCCACCGGAAATTAAGCAGACAGGGCTGAAAAGACCTCAGAGCAAAGCTAGCCAGCTTCATCTCCCGCAGCAGGCTGGAGGCGAGCGCAAGGAGGCAGCAGGAATGAAAGGCATCCACGCCTTCCCTGGTGCCTCTGTGCCTGCTGCATTTCCAGCTGACATGGAGCAGTGATTCCTTGAAAAGGATGGGATCTTGCCGCCTCAATGATGGGCCTGCTCTAATCAGCCTGCTAGGGATGGGATGGAGCAACAGCTTCAGATTTTCAATGCAGAGAAGACTTAGGAACTTTCCTTTCCTTTGACTGCATCTCTGCTTCTTGTGCTGACCCTTTCTGGTCAATGGGGAACTTTGAGCTCAGCTGGAGCCCTTTACCCAAACCTCCTCTGAGATGCGTTAAGTAAGGCAGCAGACTCCACAAGGACAAACAGCCTCCCTGAATTGAGTTTCCCAGAAAGCCCTGTTTTAAAAGGAACTCAGTGTTTTAGCAAGATGCTAAATTAGAAAAATCATGAATTTGTTAATTCTTTGTTATTGTCAGCAGCCTCCCAGGTCCCTGGACCACGCAGGTCAGCATGGCACTAAGTAACGGAAGACCCAGGTCCTCACCGTGACCCAAGGAGCATGAGCTCTGGGGATCTCAGTATATCCTTCTGAGCTTCACTTTCCTTGTTCACACCAGGTAGCTATTTATATATGCTCCATATGACAGGCAAGGTCATTGGGAAGTGTGGATGAGACAGGGCATGAGAGATGGCCCAGGAGGTTCATGTAAGACATTGCATGGTGAAGCACAGAGATAAGAGGGTTTGGGTTCAAATCATAGCTATACCACGTTAGAGGAACCATGCTAGGGTTTAGCCCTGAGCTGCTTCACTCACAAAATCAGGATAAGAAGACAACATGAGATCTATACTTATCACCCTTTTCTACATATCCATTTGCCTATTTTTCTATCACCTGTTTTGCACTCCTGTCCCTGATTAGAATATAAACTTCCTAAGATCACAGAGTTGGTCTGTTCGATTCACTATTCCAGTGCCCAGAATAATGTATGACACATATCAGGTGTTTAATAATTACTTGTGAAAATGATAGCACGAATGAATTAGTTCAGATATTGTAAGCATTGTTTTGCAGACATCAAAGGGTACCATGATGAAGCTATTAGAAAAGTAATTAATTGACTTTGATGATGCTGAAGGTAGTCATGACCTCAGCTGCAGGTCCCTGCGGAGAGTCACATTAACTGTGGTGTCATGAGAACAACCCTGGGTTGTATAGCTAAATCCTCTATGATCTCGTAAAGAGATACCCTCCCCCACAGCAGGAGGAGCCACTCCTTAATATTCATTATGAAACAAAGAGACTAAGTGAATAATTTATATGCTACCTGTATTCTTCCCCATGCTAGTCCTGATGTGCTTTCAATATTCCATCCCTCTTGTTTCCTCAACTATGTCTCAAGCAGCACTTTCATGCCACACAGAATATGTACATAACAGGTGAATTTCCACCCAGGGTATACTTCCCCTATTATTGATGTGGAGAAAAATGTAAACAAAGCTCCAGTAGAGCCTCCATGTTGAGCCTGAAAAAAGCCAGCAAAAAAGCAAGAGAGAGCTGGCAAAACTTATGTAGGAGATGGGAAAAATAAATAAATATCCCTAAGTCACTTTCTTTAAAAGTTGCATGATGTTTAATATCATGCATGCACTGTGATGCATTCAACTCTTACCTTTTTGATGGCTTTTCCAGCTTACGTTACATTTTCTTCCTCTGCAAAGCTGCAATAAACCCTTCCTACATATATCATCACCTTCTTGTGCTTCTATTTCCATAGGCAAGATTTTCCAAAGTGAGCTTAGGTAGACAAAAGGTATCAATATTTTTAATTTTAAACAATATTTCTAGGTAATTTTCTCAAATATTAATATGTCAACAACTTACTCTCCCACCGGAAATGTATGACAATGTCTCCTCACCTTACCCCTCCCTCCCAGTAAAAGCTAGTCCACATTAGATTGCAAATCTGATGACTGAGAAAATGGTAATTCATTTTGTAATTTGCATTTTCCTGCATACAGTGAAGCCTCTTTTTTTTTAACTTTATTGACTTTTTCCTGTTCTTCTTCTCTGAATTGCCTACTCATACTTATTGGACCTATTTGTATTATTTTTATTTTATCAATTGAAGGAGTTCTTTGTACAGTAAAGCCAGTAACCTTTTTCTTGTCATTTCTGTTGTAGCTATGTTAACAATCTATATGGTTTACCTTTTCACTTTACTAACAATATATTTGCCATACTATGTTTTGATATTTATACAAATGTTTCTATTTTATGATGGTTTCTGAGATTCCTGTGTTACTTAAGAATTCCCCATGATATCAAGGTTATGAAAACACCTCTCTATAATTTGTTCCAAGATGATTATTTAATTTTTGTTTAGCTCTATATGGAATTTACATTTGTGTGTAGACTGAGAAAGGATATGTTTTCTTCCCTAGAGGTAGCAATTTTTTTAGCATGATGTAGTCAATAAACTATCCTGAATTCAAAGGCAATCTTGGTCATATGGTAAATTCTCTTATATACCTGGATGTAATTTCTGTTTTCCCAGGTGCTCTGATAGAAGTAGTTTCCCTGAGAGCCATTATGATTACGTGAAGTAAAATGTAATTTGCTGGCAGAATCTGACCAGGTAATGGTCCATATACTTTGTCAAACTTCCAAGCAGAAAGTTCTCTGACTTAGTTTATGTCAATCCAAGCTCCTTGATCAGACACCCATTGAGCCCCTTAATATGCAGCAGATACTTTTCTAAACACTTTTTACAGATTACTTCTTTTGCTCCTTGTATTAATCTTATAAGACAAGTAGTATTTGTATTCCCATCTTCTATACTGAAAAACTGAAAATTAAAGAGTTAGTTTCCCAAGATCACAAAAATGGCAGATGTTGGGGCTGAAATTTTGAGCTGTCAGTGTGACCCCCAGAGCCTTTACTCTTAAGAGTTGGCTTCTACTGAAGATGCTCTTTTTTCGTGTATCTTAAACACTCTGCTCATCACAACACGGAAGGTACGTGGTGAATATTTGTTTGACTGGATTGAACTGAAAAAAAGAAATACAATTTTTTATACTATAGTGTCTTATAACATTAGGAAATAATGACTTGAAATGAGTTTGCTCCTTGAAAATCCTGAGTAATTTCAAAATAGGATAATTTCAGTAGCTGAAAAGGAACAGCTCTAATGAGTTCTGCTCGAGAATCTTCTTCTCACCAGGAAATGATTGAAGACAAGGAGATAACCTCTCATTAAATCCTTATTAACTATTTTAATCAGGATTACATCACTGTCTCACTCCAAGCATGGACAATTGCCAGCAGGCTATGGCGCTCAAATTCATTAAGCTGACAAGGTGGAAAGGTCTGTACAGCCAGAGGGGTCATTCCTGTGCCCCTGGGAGCCGTGTTTGGTGAAGACGTGACTCCCTCGTTTCTCAATGTGGCAATCTCCACTTCTGGTTCATTGCCATGCATCCCTCAAAAGTCCATCACAAATGGCTTCTGTCAATGAGTTCTGAAATGCCTGTGCTGTGGCTGGAAGCAGAAAGTCCTTTTGGGGTGGAGTGGGGGAAGGTGTCACACTGATCCAAGCAGTGAGTCAATCATCTCCTACAACGGGATGGAACCCTCATTCAGTGTGCCATATGGAGTCTCCCACCCTCCAGGTTCACAGGGGGTACAGCCTATTCAGGTCCAGCACTGTGTGGGAGGGACTGGCCCTCTTCCACCACCCAGAGCTTCAGGGAACCTGCTGTGTCTCTGTAGGGAAGCCCATGCTGCCCAAGTGACAATTACCAAGCCCGGTGGCTTGAGATTCCTCTGTAGTGAACATTACAGCTTTCACACTACTTAAGTAATAGCCCTATCCTCATTTTTTTAGTGTGATGTGGACAGGACATGACAATGCAACTTTAGGATGCAACACTGGACTCAGGCCTGAGTGATGGTGGCCACAGGGATTGGTTCAGAGAAGGACGCATGCGGCCCAATCAGAGCCAATAAGACGCAGGAGGCCTTCTGGGAGATCATGTGCCCACTCCCAGGGAGCAGCCGCCTGGGTTGGAGTTCTTGCTCTGCCAATTACTAGATGTATGGGCTTGGAATGTTATTTAACCTTTCTCTACGTCAGTCCCATTACTTCTAAAACAGGAATGATGTAAGTACATGGAAGAGGTAAAGATTAAATGAGTTGCTATAGGTAAATTACATATTAAGTGGCAAATTAAAAATTAATGTAAATAGTATCTTTTTTTTCCCCCTTGAGGCTTCTAGGAGAGAATTTCTCATCCTTTTCCATGAATTTAAAGGCCAGAATATATAAGGTCTGGAACTGCTGTAGCCATCTAAGGTCTATGGAGCAGTAATTGTTTGAAAATAAAGTGAACATGCAGGAAAGAGAAGATACATGTAGAGAGTGAAAGCTGGGCCTGGTGATATCATTTGAGGCACAGATCAAGCTGTGCCTGAAGCAAGCCTTTTCCATGACACGCACACAGGTATACACACACGCGCGCACACGCACACACACACACACACACACACACACAGTCTTTAGTTTTTGGAGCAGTTTTAGGTACACAGAAAAATTGAGGAAAAGGTATAGAGACACCCCATGCACCCACTGCCCCCACACATGCATAGCTTCCCCCATTATGAACATCCCTCACCAGAGTGGTACATTTGTACACCTGATGAACCTATGTTGACACAACGTTATCAACTAAAGCCAATGGTTTACATTAAGGCTCACTTTTGATGTATACATTTGGTGGGTTTGGACAAATTTATAATGACATGAATCCCATCACTAAAATACACAGAAGAGTTTCACTGCCCTGAAAATCCTCTGTCCTCACTTATTCATCTCTCCCTCCCCGAAACCCCCGGTAACTACTGATGTTTTTATGTGTCTCCATAGTTTTACCTTTTCCAGAATATTATCTATTAATAGTTGGAATTATACAGTATGTAGCCATTTCAGATCAACTTCTTTCACTGAGTAATATGCATTTAAGTTTCTTCCATGTCTTTTCATGGCTTGATAGCTCATTTCTATTAAGCCCTGAATAATATTGCATTGTCTGGATATATAAAACCACAGTTTGTTTATTCATTCACCTACCGAAAGATATCTTGGTTGCTTCTAAGTTTGGTCAAGCATGAATAAAGCTGCTAGAAGCATCCATGTGCAGATTTTTTGTGGATGTAAATTTTCAACTTGTTCAGGTATGTTTAGTTTTGTAAGTAATTGCCAAATTGTCTGCTAAAGTGGCTGTACCATTTTGCACTTCCACCAGCAACAACTAAGAGTTCCTGTTGTTCCACATCCTCACCAGTGTTTGTTGTCTGTGTTCTGGATTTTGGTCATTCTAATAGGATATAGTGGTATCCCATTGTTGTTTTAATTTGCATTTCCCTGATGACATATGACATAGAACATCTTTTCATGTTCTTATTAGCACTCTACATCTTCTGTGGTGAGATGTACTTTCTCAACTTATTAAGCCAGTTTGGTTTGGGTTTTCTAGAATTTTCACTCCAATGAGTCTTAGCTGCTTCTTTCTGGGTTGCAGGGCTCTGAAGATTCCTGGACTGGCTATGGGTCTACATTATGCAATGAACTTAAGCCCAGAAAAGAAAGGCTGAGGCTACTCTTCCACACTCATATCTCTCAAACTGAGTGTCTAAGAATTAATGCATGTGCTATGTGGGCTTTTAAGTATAACACGGAGTTGCCTGGGCCTCTATTCTTTTAAGTCTGGAAGAATAATATTCAGCGTTTAAAACTTCCGCATGAATTGGCAGGGGGTGCAGAATACATACTGATGAGCTAAAAAGAAGCAGCCTACAAAAAATTACAAAGTTCTGGGCCTGAATACTCATTAGCGCAGGCCATAATGACCTGCGGGAGGTACACAAACATTGAGCTGCCCTCAGAGAGTGGGGAGGGAAAGAGGCAATCAGGCCACCTTTGAGCCAATATAAGAATCATGACACCAGCAGGACAGGTGTGGGTATATATACACTAATTTGCTCAGAACCCCAGAGCTTTGCTAAAATCTCATCATCTGCCTACAGAAATCATTCTCATCCTCTCTACCTTTCTGAACTATAAATGGTTCTATTCACAGCCCTTGAACTCATTTTAAATGTCTCCTTTGTTACTTCTTTGTTCATATGATTTCTTTGATCAAAAATGTACATTTGCGCACCACTACTCTCTGGTTTCTAAACCCTTCACTCTTTTAAGATACATTTGCCCTTCTTTCTGTTGGCCCAATAGTGTGCTGGTAGCACTTAAAGACTTCCTCTAATCCCCCCAAAAAAGGCCCAACTTGTTGTATTTGCTGATTTCCATGGTCTAAATACACCCACCAAGGCCAATTTCAAGCTACCAACTTAAGTGCATTCAGAGTTGGTAAAAGATATACAGTTACTGTTATGTAGATTTTCTACCGTGTAGATACAAAGGACACAAATAACCCCGAGAACATGGATAAGAGTGAAATATAATAAAACAATTAGATGGGGAATGATGGAGATTATTACTTTTGTTTTCCATATAATACATTTAATTTTAAACTTACATAATTTATTTTTTGTGATGTCTGTGTTTTGAAACCAGCTCTCAAAATTCTTGGAAACTTAAGAGTTGGGTCTTGCAACCTGGAACAAGCCAGGTACTGCACACCACTGTCCCTTCTTTAATGGCAATTATCTTCTAGAAAAACATACTGAAAATAAACAGATAAACAAAACATTAAACAATAAAGAAGGCAATAAATAATATAAAATAAATATATAATAAAATATCTGATGGTAATAAATATTATGAAGAAAAACAAAGCAGGATTAAGGCCATATCAAGCACCAGGCAAAGGGAAGTTTATTTTAGGTAGGTGAACAAGAAAGTCTCTTCAGGGAAGTGGCTATCCTTCACGTGAAGAAGTAAGGGAGCAAGAAATGAGAAAGTCTAGAAAAGTACATTCCATGTAGAGAGAACAGCCTGTGCAAAGGCCCTGAGGAAGGGGCAAGATTTATATATTCAGGGAACAGCAGGAAGGCCCATGTGGCTAGAGTGAAGTGCACAAGGGAAAGATGCTAGGAGAGGGAATTGAAGAGACCATCGGGGTCCAAGTCACATACAGCAATAGTCTCCAACTCCTGCTGTAAGGTTTTATAATTATTTCATTAATTTTCAACTCCAGTAAAATTAATATTAATATTTTATTGGTATAATTCAAGGTCATACAATAAATGGAGAAGGGAAATCAGTCACATCACTTACTGCCTGCTCTTCCTCATTCTGCTCATTTTTGAATTTCAACTGCTAAGAACAGTGCTTTCTTGTGAATGGTCTGGGCAAGAACAGTAAAGCAGTATTACTTCTGATATTTCCATATTTATGTTTCATAAGCCCCAAGGTTCAAATTTTCTTTGAAGAAATAGTGAAGTAAAATCAATTTAAGGTAAGTTAACACAATACTCATATTCATATAACATAGCTTACAGTGTACTTATAAGTGCCTTATATGTAATTTAATCTGATTTTATTCTTAGAATTAAGAAGTGCCCATTTTGTTCTTTTAAAGAAAGAGCAAAACAACAAAATACAGGGAATA
>NW_012139747.1:1492387-1526318 GCF_000956105.1 Propithecus coquereli
CGCACTTGAATCATCCTGAAACCATCCCACCACCCTAGTTCTTGGAAAATTTGTCTTCCATGAAAACAGTACCTGCTACCAAAAAGGGTGGGGAATGCTGATGTAGAGCCTTGTACGCCATGATGAGGATATGTTCTTTCAGTCCAAATAAGCTAAGAAGTCATTGGAAGGTTTGTTTAGGGAGTGGCACAGTTTAATGTATGTTTTAAAATATTATTTCCAGATGCTGTGTGGAGAATAGACCACAGAAGCATGGTGTGGCAGAGGTAAAGTAAGAAGACCAGAGAAGAAGCTCTTGCTGAGTTCACATGAGAATTGATGGTGGCCTGGACTAATTTGGCAATGAGGCAGATGGAGTAAAGTCACTGGGACCCAGATATATTTTTGAAAACAGAGACATAATAATAAATTAGGTTTAAACTAGAGGGTGTTAGGACAGAAAAAAGTCAAGACTGACCAATAGATTTTTGCCTTAGGCAACTTAGTAAATGTTGATGTCATTTATCATCATGATGAAGAGGGAGAAGAAGCAATTTTGGAAGTTGAGGTGGGAGGAATTAAGTTTTGAGTCACAAACAATTTATGTTTGTCCATTAGAACGTACACCTGGAGGTGTTAAGTTGGCAGTTAGAGTCAGGAGAGAAAGGGGTACTGGAGATTTAAATGTGGGTTTTATCAGCATATACATGGTATAAAAGTTGATGGGGCTGGATAAGATCATGCAAGGAGTGAATACAAATAAAGAAGAGAAGGTGCTAGGGTATTCCAATATTTAGGAATCTGAAAAAGGAGGAATAACCCCCAAAGAATTTTATGAGGAATGATCAAAGAGGTAGGAGAAAAGCAAGCAAAGAATCCAAGGGAGGAAAAGCATATTTAGAAGAGCAATGCTCAACTGTGTCAAATGCTAAACAGAAGTTGAATACAATGAGGACTGAGAATAGACCACTGGGTTGCAAGATGGCAGAGTGAGTTGCACGATGGCAGAGCAATTTCCGTGGAGAGGTGAAGATGAAGGGCTGACGGGTGTGACCTGAGGAGAGAACAGAAAGCTGAGGATGTGACAGTAATACATTTCAACAGCTCTTCAGCAACTGTTACTGCATGGAGAGGCAGAGAAATGGTGTGGGAAGAAGAGGTATATGTGGTCTAGGGAAGGTCTTTGTTTTGTTTTCTTTCTTAAGATGCTTAAAGTTATAAAATGATAGGTGATGGGGATCATCCAGGAGAGAGGCAGAAAATGATATTGGAGGAGAAAGTGGGATATTTTCAGGAACGAAGTTCTTAAGTAGGCAAGAGAACACAGGATCCAGTCCACAGAGGAAGTTCTATCCTAAAATAGGAAAGGAACAGTTCATCTACTGTAACAGGAGAGAGGGTAGAGTACAGCAGTGCAGATGTATGTGGGCTGATAGATTCACTGACAGATAGATGAGACAACTCTCTTGGAATTTTTGTTTTCTTAATGAAACAAGAGGAGAGATTAACTGTTAAATAAGAGGCAAAAATCTCATGATGCCTCATATGGTAGAATAGAGTTTTGTGGTAGAACAGAGGGACCTGAGTTTCAGCCCTGGCTCTGAAGTTTTCTTTCCTCAGTTTTTCCACTAGTCATTGGCATCGAAAGGATATTGTATCTTGGAAAATTTCCAAGAATAGAGCATCGGTTTCTGGCTCTACCCCTAAGATGTCTGGCATCTGGAATATTCTCAAAATTATTTTATCACAGTTCTGTCTTCTCTGTGACTGAAATTCAAGATCCTGAAATTGCAACCTTTTTAACAGGCATTGAATACACATAACAGTATGTATACTCACTATGTGTCTGAGACTTTGTGAAAAATGTAGAGAACATGGCCCCTCTCCCTATCATACTTCAAGTCTAGTTGGGGGAGGGGGTGGAAAAAGATCACAAACGATTATTGCAATATGTAATAGGAAAGAGAGTACAACAGATGGTAAAAATGTAGTGAATTCTTCCGCAAGAATAGCTAAAATTAAAAACCAATGATACCAAGAGGAAAAACAGCCACAGACAAGATGTAAACAAATGAGTGTGGTTGTGTTCTAATAAAACTTTATTTATAAAAATACGCTGCAGGCCTGATTTGATTCATGAGCCATAATTTGACAACCTCTGCTCTATAGCAGGATTGTCTATTAGAAATACAATGTGGGCCACAAATACAACTTTAACTTTTCTAGTAGCCACACTAAAAAAGTAAAAAGACATCGATGAAATTAATTTTCATTATATTTGACTCCATATTGCCCAAATATTATTATTTCAACAATATTATAATGCTTGGCCTTGACAACTTTTAACTTGCATTTGAAAGTGAAATGGGTCTTTAGCCATTTTATAAATAATATCCTTCTGTCTTCGAATTTTATGCAGGAGATTTCAATTTTAGCAGTTAATTCTCATTGGGAAAGCTCTATTGGTTTTATTCAATATATTTCTATCTCAAGATTATCTGAGAAACTTTGGAGATATGATCTTCTGTCCACATTGTTTCAAAATATCATAGTTTGTGGTAATAAAACTCTGTTGAAGGGAATACAAAGTCATTAGGCATGTTAAGCCCCTGCAGTGAGGTGAGCAGTGGTGGGCAGCTAGATGGCCCTTTCTGATCTCGGCATAATGTTGCCCTTTCTCAGGATCTCATTGGAACGTGGCTCATACAAAAGAGCCTGTATTCTGCTTTTATGGTGCATGAGAGTAAATTCTTAACTTAAACAGATTCTTTATTCTCTTTTTTATAAAAATACAGTCTTGGCACCCATCTTTCTATTGAATTGCTGTCGGGGAAAGCTTTGCTCAAGGTCAACATAACAAGCCTCTCCACCAGGTACTACGGCCGACTTTAATACATCTGGAGGATTTATGTCAGATTCCAGCCACTAAAGATTGAACTGATAATCGTAGTATTTGGCAGATGCATTAGCATTTCTGTCTGTGCAGGTTTCAACGCCATATTAACTATTCTGAAGAATCATTTACCCAGTGAGGAAAAGCACCAAGTTGAGTTAGGGATTGCTCCCTACCCACCACAGGCAGTATCATAGGAATTTCTATTGCTGTCTGCATGGGGAAATTAACCAGGGTGGCAGATTGCTTTGACTCCTAATGAATATGAATGCACAAACATGAAGATTTCAAAAAGCAACATTAGGAGCACAGGGAGAGAGAGGAGAAAAAACGTGCTTTGATGTGAGATCCCTCTGTGAAGGTCCCTGTGAGTAATTTTCTTGGAACAGAGTGAATAATTTCCTGCACTTCCAGAGAACATACACTCTGTGCTATCATCCAGTATGCCTCCCAACAGGACCTGGAGTGCAGGCCTCCTTTAAAATGCTACAAAAAGTAAACCGCAATGTTAATAAATAATAGTTCAGAAGATGACATACAGCAAAGTGAAAAGAAGAGCAGAAGCATCAATCTCCCCTCCTCCAAAAAGCCAATTTAACTATTTTAATAGAAATACAGAACTATTTTAAATTCCACAGATGAAATTGATCATGCTTGGTTTGCTGACTTTAAATGAGCTTTATGAATATCATACAATGAATCTAATGTATAATTCTAGCAACTAAGTTGTACAAGAGAAATAGAGGCAGCTACTGCAGTAGTGATGTTATGGCTAATAAATACATGTATCTTTAAAAAAAATAGTGAACTTTTTCACTATTCAAATGATCATCCATTACACTAAGAAACAACTAATATACTCTCTGAATTTGCACCTTTGGGAAGGCAAATCAGTTCTTGTGGGTCACCAGGCTGACCTCAATGAGGCACTGTGCACTTTTTAATGACCTTTTCACCCCATAAGGTGCTCCATTTACTGTTTTTATATATTCCAAGCCTCCCAGCACATTGCTATGCACAACACAGAATTATTATTACTCTGGGTATTTTCCAGAGAAATTATAAGAAATTTAGATCTGATTCTTAATGGTTGAACATTTATTAAGGCCTGTTTTTTTCTACCCACACTTCACAGTCTTAGCTTAAAATTTCTACTGATGACACCAATCCTGAGTACGAACATTGTCCGTTCATGTTGTTCCGTATTCTAAAAGATGGAAGGCGCTTTGCCAGTCTGCAGGTCGAAATTGCTACTCCTGCCATTAAATGTATCCACTCTGAGGATGCTTCCAGGAGCAGACCCAGCTCCCCACTTTGAAAAATGAGAAGAGGCAACTAGTAAAAGCAGATATTTGTCACATAACTTCTTACTAAATGCAGAGACTTAGAAACATTTACTCTTCCTTTAACTTCTATCCAAGCTAGCACAGCACAGGAAGTGTGTTTTCTTCTAGTAGTTCGGATTCTTTTAGGAACTCTGCCTCCTACTTCAGCAAATGCACATTGAATCCCTATTATGTGTACAGCAGAATGCTTCATACCGCAGGGCATTCAGAGTTGTGCATTGCTGAGCCCCACCCCATAGAGGTAGCTCAACGGTACAAGGAATAAGACATGAATACATTTTACCACTGTACAAGATGATTTAATGAAGCATTTTTATAAGCAAAGGAAGACTGACTTAAAAGTGTATATATTATATAATTCTATTTATATGATGTTCCAGAAAAGGCAAAATTAATCTATGGTGAAAAAAAATGAGAACAGTGGTGGCCTTTGGGGTGTGGGCATGACTGAGGAAGGGCACGATGGCACTGTCTGTTTTCTATCTTGGTAGAGGTTTGGGTTACACAGGTATATGCATTTTTCAAACTCATCGCATGATACACTTTATATGTGTTCATTTCAATGCGTGCAAATTTTACCTCAGTAGTAAACTGCAGCTGGTAGTCAACTTCCAGTGGTTTGATTTATGACTTTCCGGCTTTACAATGGTGCAAAAGCAATACATATTCACTAGAAACTGTACTTCGAGTAGCCATGCAACCAATCTATGTTTGTATGATGCAATAGGGCAGTATTGAGTGAATTACTTGATATATTCAATAGTTTGTTATAAAATAGGCTTTATGTTAGATGATTTTGCCCAACTGTAACTAATATGTGTTCTGAGCTCATTTTACAGTAAGCTAGGCTAAGTTATGATATTTGGTAGGTTAGCTGTATTACATGCATTTTCTACTTAAGATATTTTCAATTTACAGTGGATTAATTGTGATGTAGTCCCATGGTAAATTGAAGATCATCTCTATAAATATTGAACTCTGAATAATGATATGCAACTGCATTATTCAGGGAGAAATGTATTAAAGTCTGCAATACACTTTGAAATGCGGAAAAAATAAGATGGATTGATAGAAGGATAGAAGATGGATGTATGCAATGCTAGATATGTAATAAAGCAAATAAAGTGTTCATGATGGAAACTAGGTGGGATACAGGGGGGTTCACTGTACAATTCTTTTAACTTTTCTGTGTGCTAGAAAGCTTTAATAATAAATGGGGGGTGGATAGAACAGCTTTCTACAAGAGGAGGAATTTTGGAATGTTCCTTGAAAACACAGGAAGGATTTTGAGTGGTTGAAACAGAAATAGAGAGCATTCGCCACTGAGGAAATAATGGAAGCAGAGGCCTAGGAAAGTGAGAGAATGCTCAGGGAACTAGAAACATGCCCCCATATGGAACACCAACAGGAGAAGGGGAGGGGGAGGGTAGCTGGAATCAGACCATGACCTTCAAGGCCAACTTGAGAAATTGTGTATCCTGGATACAAATGGGCAGACACTGTTGAGGTTTTCTGAGCACAGGATCAGTGGGATCAGAATTTCCATTAAATAAGGGTACTTGGGTGTAGTTGGGGTCTGAATCAGGAAGGCAGCAAAGGCCAGAAAGGAGTGATGCCTGGAGATGCAGCAAGGCGGGGTGGGTACTGGACTGGTCAATGACATTGAGGGTGGAGGGGGATTGAAACATGAGCCCAGGTTTCAGCCCTGTGACCAGAGGGGATTTGCTGATGATCTGCTTTACATTAAAAGGAATTAAAAACAGCTGATTTACAGAGTAGACCATGATAAGGTTGATATGAACAATTTGCAAAAGATTCACCAAGGGGCAGTAACAATATGAAAAGATGTTCGATTTTGCTAGTACTCAAGGGAATCCAAACTCAAATAATAAGAAAACATTTTCACCCATCAGACTAGCAAAAATTAAGAAAAATAATAATATCCAGTGCTGAAGAAAGTGAAGGAAGAAGCAAAGGACAGACTAATACACTGCTTGTGAGACTGAAAATTGTTAATGACCTTTATTAGAAAACTTGGCAATCTCTAGTAAAACCTTTAAGTGTTTATATTCTTTGACAAAAAAAATCCTATTTGGGGCTGGGCACGGTGGCTCACACCTATAATCCTAGCACTATGGGAGGCCAAGGTGAGAGGATTGCTTGAGCTCAGGAGTTCAAGGCCAGCCTGAGCAAGAGCAAGACTTCTTCTCTACAACAAACAGAAAAGTTAGCCAGGTGCAATGGCATGCACCTGCAGTTCCCACTACTTGGGAGACTGAGGCAGGAGGATCACTTGAGCCCAGGAGTTTGAGGTTGCTATGAGCTAGGCTGATGCCATGGCACTTGCCTGGGCAACAGAGTGAGATTCTGTCTCAAAAAAAAAAAAAAATTCTATTTGGGCAGAATGTATTTTAATGGAATTATTTGCACATATGCCTAAAAAGGAATATAGAAGAAGGTTCATTTGCAGCATTGTAATAGAGGGAAATTAGAAATACCTTGTTCATTGATAGAAGGGATATATTATGATTTACCATCTCTATTAGTTTTCTGTTGTTGCCATACAAATTACCACAAAGGTAGAAACTTAAAACACAAATTTATCTTACAGTCTATAGATCAAAAGTCCAATATGGTCTCATAAGGCCAAAATCAACATGGCAGCAAGTTGTATTCCTGTTTTGGAGGTTCTAGGGGAGAACTGGTTTCCTGCTCTTTTCAATTGTTGGCAGAATTTAATTCCTTTAGGATGTAGGACTGAGTTCCTTGTTTTTTCTGCTGGCTGTAAGCTCAAGGCTGTTCCCAGCTTCCAGAGGCTGCCATGTTCCTTGGCCGGTAACCCCTTCCTCCATCTTCAAAGCCAGCAATGGGCAGGTTGGAGCCTTCTCCTGTCACATCTCTAACTCATATATCTGCCTTCCTCTTCCACTTTTAAGGACTCATGTAGTTATACTGGGCCCAGATGAATAATCCAGGAAACCTTCCATTTCAACACCCCAAGGTCCATACCTTTAATTGCATCAGCAAAGTCCTTTTTGCCATGTAAAGTAACATGTTCATAGATTTCAGAAACTAGAATATGGATATTAGATGCCATTATTCTACCTACTACAGCATCTCTACTATAGAAAGCTCTGGAGTCATGAAAAAGAAAAATATAAACCTAAATTACTGATGCTGAAAGATCTCTAGCACATATTATAAAGTGAAAAAATAGAATTCAGTTGTTCTGATATTGCATTATATACTAACATGTTGTATTATATTACATTATACCATTAACTCATCAAATTAAAAATACAAAAATTATTGTAAATTTAAAACAGAATATATATACACATATATTTTACATATATAATACATATATATTTATACATTTATATTATACATACATATCTGTAAATATCTAAAAATTGGTCTAACAAATGAACACTAAAATCTGGACACCATCTGAGAAGGGGAGAGGGCCTATCAAAGGACCGATGGGGCTTTTCACAGTTTATTCCATATGCTTGTATATTTTTAATTTACTAGGAAAAATATACTTGTACATTAATTATGCTCTTTCAAAAAATGCAAAAACATTCTGTTATTACAAAAAAGAAAGATAAATGAAGCAAAGCTACTCTCATGAAAGTCGGAGTAAGAAGTTGTAAGTCCTGTTCTCTAGGGGCCCCCATGCCCTAGTGCTCTTCTAAGTGTAATAATCATATAATTTATCATTTCACTGGGATCCTGCTGGGAGTGAAGAGGAACGCTATCAATAATGATGCCAGAACAATAAGTGTAGACTGGGACCCTCTTGGTCACTTACTTCTAAGGAAGTAATTGCTCATCTCCCCACTAGAATGTCAGCTCCAGGAGAGTAGGGACGTGATCTGGGATGCTCACTGCCTAAGAGCAGTGGCTGAAAAATAGTATTTAGCTGGTTGTCTTGCCCAGATTTTAGATTAAAATATTACCTTTGTCTTACTAATTTTGGGGAATTTTTCCCAAATTTCAATGATAAAAATATTCTTTTATATTTATATTTTAATTATTTGCATGTTATTTTATTTGATTTATCTATTAAGTCAATCTGGAGTTTACTACATATAATTTGAAATTGGGCTGTTTTTATTTTATTTCGTTAAAGGGATAGCCCAGGGGTACTGTTTATATTTTCCTTTCTGATTTAAAATATTACTTTTACAGTGTATCCAATTCCCATATAATTATGTCTGTTTCCAGACTCTTCTCTTCCTTCAATCTGTTGCATGTTGGCTGTTCAAAGACCTTAACTCGTAAATAAGCACAGCCTTAGAGGCCATTTTGATCTTGTAGTGCAAATCTTCTTTATTCTTCTATTGTTGTTATTTAACTTTTTGTAGATCATTATTATATATTTATCTGTTTTGTATTTGAGTCTTCTAGAGAAGATTACATTTGAGAAATGCAAAAAATAAATTGATCTATTCTTCTCATTTACCAATAAGAAACTGAGAACTAAAGAGGTGTAATTATAAAAAGACATGCCCATCAAGTGGGTAGAGCTGTTAAGGAACTGTGCTGTCTGATATGATAGCCACGTGTGGCTATTTAATTTTTTTCTTTTAGAGACAGAATCTCGCTCTGTCGCCCAGGCTGGAGTGCAGTGGACTGATCATAGTTCACTGTAACCTGGAATTTAAATATAAATTAAAGTTAAATAAAATTAAAAATTCAATGTCTCAGCCCCATTAGCTACATTTTAAGGGCTCAAATAGCCATATGTGGCAATTGTCTACCATATTAGCCAGCACAGATCTAGAACTTTTCTATCATTGCAGCTATTTCTACTGAATAGCACTGAGCCAGAAATTTGGGACTATGGTTTGGGAGACACCTCAGACCTCTCAGACCTGAGGTCAGTGACAAATTTGGGATTCATCTGCACAGACGTGACAGTAAAAGTTAATCAAAGAATAAGACCATCAACGAAGAAAGTAGAGAGAGAAGAAAAGCAAACAAGGACACATCCTTGGCAGAGGTGGGGGGGGTTCCTGCATTAAGGGAGCGAGTGACAAAGAGAAGACTCTAAAGAGAGGAGTCAAATCAGTTCTTGCTACAAGCACTGAAGCCATATCCCAGTGGCTCAAGGAAGGTAGACCTTCAAGGAAAAAGAAGAGTTCAACCATGCCAAATGCCTCAGACAATCATATAGAATGATAACCAAGGTGTAGCTTTTGAGTTTGGCAGCGGGATGATCAATGACAATCTGCAAGTGGCTGCTGTCTTCTTTTGCAGACCTGAGACAAGGATTTGAGTGAAAGAAGTATAATATGGTGGTGATCCCAGGAAGTAGAGCAAAAGACCTTGAAGTAGCAAGAAGTGTGCAGGAACTGTCATCAAAGCTCCGATGACATTCAAGATGGACTGAGATGATTATGGAGGGGGGGTGGGGAGGGTACTGACAGCATCTGCTAGAGTTGGGTTCAGGTGCATGGCAACAGAAACTGAGTTTCCCTTGGTCCTCACCAAGGGAGAATCTCAGTTAGAGAAAGAATCCAATTTTATCAGCCACAACTACCAGCTGTTCAGACAGAACACCCAGATCTTTCAGAGTCTGCCCAGGCATCTGATAAAGGCCACCTCATTCCACCAGATACCACTCTACATATGCTGGATGCTGCCACATCCTCTTGGGCACCAGAAGCCTGTACCTGTTCTTAGAGAATTCTAAAGTCAGTTCACCAGACCCCTCTGAGTTCCAGCAACAAAGCGTTTTCCCCCTTTATTTTCAATCTAAAGAGATGATTATTAATCATCCTCATTATGGCTTCTCATCCTGCTAAAAGAACAGTTTTTTTAACTTCAGTAATCAAACCTGATCATATGAGGGAGAAATAACACCTTGAGCATTGTTCTCTTTGCGCACCACCAACACTGCGCCCAAGTGCCAGCATTCCCAGAAGCAGACCTCAGTCACACCCCAAACAGAGGAGCCAGGCTGGATGGTGCAGGGGGCGTAGCTGCAACTTGGGACACTGAGCTGGTCTTGCCTTTGCCTCTCTTGGCCCAAATGACATTTAACCAGTCCTTCCATTTCATTTCTTTGGTGGATTGCTTAAAAAATTGTCCCAATGTCCCCATCTCGTTCTGTATTCACATCCCTAGCAATGTAGCCTTTCTGCTTCTCTCAAGAGGTGAAGTCTACTCCCCTTCCCTTTAAATCTGCTCTGGCTTTGTAACTTCACTTGCCAACAGAATGAAGTAGAAATGACGGCCTCCAGAGGCCAGGTACACATCCACTCACTCTCTGTGATCAAGCCCAGGGGTTTGCCAAAGGATCACTCCTGCTAAAAGCCAGCCTGTGCGTGAGGACGTCCTAGACAAGCCCACCCCCACTGACCCACCAGCTGACCACACGCGTGTGAATGAGCCCAGTACCCAGTTCTAAATGGAACAACAAGAATGTCCCAGCTGACCTGTAGACTCAAGAACATGAAAAATACTTCATATTTTAAGCTACCGAGTTTGGAGTTGTGTGTTAAACAACAACTGATATAATCTCTTTGGGCCTCAAACTTGTCATCTACAGAGATGAGGACTAAATGAAATAACCTCTAAGGCCCATATTGCTTTGTATATTTTTCTAACTAGCTTCATGATTCTGTGATTTTCAGCTGAAATGAAAAACTTCAGAGGATGTATTAATTTGTTGTACACCAGAGAGCCAATGGGCATTAGTTGCACCATATGTGTGCATAAATGTCCAGGTACTTGGATGCAGCATGCAGCACACAGATGGGGTGGGGGAGGGAAGCAGAGAGCACATTCGGGAGTGCAGGATCCAGAGTACCTGGTTCCCTGCATATTAAATCAGTCGCCATTCTGTCCTCACACTCCAACCTTCTCCTCACCGCAGGTCCAGGGCCACGTAGATTTTGTTTGTGAAATGCGTTTTGATTGCTTATATTGATTTTGTACCCGAACCTCTCCTTTTCAGATATGGACAAGACTATTTTAAGCCTTAACAATTAATTGCCTGGGATTTGTATGACCAAATGGATTAAGCCTGTAGAGAAATCTTTTGGCCTTCTATAAAAACAGAACAAAAACGTCCTACCGTTTGCTTAATGGAACAGAATGGCTTCCACCCAAAAGCTTGCTCAGGGCCCAAATGATGCCTATAATAGCCTGGGAGTACTTTTGACCTTGCTGAACACATCTATACATGCCAAGCTTGCCTACTTTTTTTTTCCTCCTGAGAGGGGCCATTTAAAGGCACCAAAGTATTAGGTTCCAATTTCAGTTACTCACTAACTGTGTAAGTTGGAACAGATTACTTATCCTCTCTGAATATTAGAGAGGGATAAATACAATGGGAATCATATGGACAGTATCGTAAGGTTATTGCAATAATTAAATGAGATGCACATGGAAACAGCTTGAAACATTGTCATTTGCTCAGTTAATATTCATTTTTTCTGTGCTATGCATTGATTCATTTCCTACACATCATTCAATGTCTGGCTTAAATGAGTCCCCTTTATAACGTCTTTATTCACAGTGTCAGCTTATGTTAAATTCTTTTCCCCCCTCTCTTATTTATTCAAGCAAATTTTCTGAGTCTGAGCTAGGCCCAGGGATACAGTCATTAGCAGAACTGTCCCTGCCACACAAGAGAGGTACAATAAATAAAAAATACAATGTATGATTAATTCAACTCATCATGATGCAGGCAATCCAGCAGTGTTTGGAGACATTATGGGAGCATAGAACAGGAATAAACCAGGGAAGTCTTCCCAAAAAGGTACCACTGAAGCTGAGTTAGACACGGAAGCAGGTGTTATCCCTGAGGTGGAAAGAAGGGTCTATTTCAGCCATCTGAACTCCTGACTTAATGTTCTTTCCAAACCTACTCATTGGTGCCTCAACTCTATACTAATCCATGAAATATTCTAATAGTTTCATTTGGTGTGTCTCCCCAATTAAATTTCACATTCACTTGGGGCAGGGCCTATATATTCTACTTTATTATTATTTTTCTTTTAATTTCTCTCTAAAGCTTAATACAGTGTGAGGCAAATGTTAGTACTCAAATTGTTGCTTGGTTTAGAACAAAAGATAGTGAAGTTATTTATACTGATTAATCCTAATTTATAAGACATCTCACACTGACCTATGAACTAATTACCACTTTTTATGGTAATTTTTGGAAAGATAACACACATTCAGAAAAGAGCACAGCTCAATGGATTTTCATGAAGTGAACATACCCATGTAGTAGGCACTCATTTTAGGAAGAATAACATTGCTGCCCCCACCCTCAATATCCCCTTGTATACCTTTTCATCTGCTACCTTCCTAAAGATAACCATTAGCATGACATCTAGCAACATGTTTTTACTCTTATTTTGAAGTTTATGTACAGTGTGTACTCCTTTGTGTCTGGCTTCCCTTACTCAACATTATGTTTCTGAGATACATGCACTTTGTTACACGTAGCTATATTTTATTCACTCTTGTTGCTGTGTAGCAGTCCATTGAGAGAAAATATACCATCCATTTACTGTTTTTGGTCCTTGGGCGTGTTTCTCTGAACACTTTTGTATGCATCTTTATGCATACATACGCATTTATTGCTGTTGAATATATACCTAGAAGGAAAGTTTCTGGATCATAGGATCATATATATTCATCCTGACTTTACTAGATAACCGCCCCCTTTCCAAACCAATTGCCCTAATTTTTACTTTCACCAGTCGTATGCCTCCTCGTTTTTAAAATAAGGGCCATTTTGAAAGTCAAAATTTTCTTGGATCCACCCACATTACAGAGCATAGAGGTTGTGCTGTCAGCACTGAGTGATTGGAAGGGTTTCAGTACATATACAGATCTGTGGACTTCTCATAAGCAGCCTCTCAGCTCCGTCAACCTCACCCACCTCTTGGTAAATTTTGGTGGAAAAATATAGCAGAGTTTCCCAATAGTGTGTGTGTTCCAAGGTGGAATGAATTTTAAAAGAAGTCACTATTTTTTTCGTGTGGCTTGTAAAGACAGGCCATTTCCCCATTATCTTTCCCATTTATTATGTTAAGAGGAAAAATACTTGTTTTTAGAAGATGAAAAGATAACAAAGTAACTACAAGCTAGGAAATCAGAAGCAAAAACATTTGTGATGTTTCCCACAACTGTGGTGTTTTCTTTGCTCCATCTCTTCTTCCTCATTTTCTTCTATGCCAGATGTTTTGTCTCAACCTGTCTCACCTGGGGCCAGGGACAGCCTATGTCCCAGTATGTTCTTCTCCTCCTTTAGAAGGCTTTGAATAAACATATTTCTGGCTCAGAATGATGTTTACTGCCATTATCAGCAGTTCTTTGTTGCTGGCGCCCGTATCAGCTGAGTTAACGTCCATTTATTAAGAAAGATGTTGTTGTTCTGTTGAGAACAGAACAGGTTGTGAATGTTGGCTTTGTGGCCCTTGGATTTTATAAACATGTACTTGATATTTATATGTTTTCATGGTGCCTTGAACACAGTAGGAACTCAGGAAGGAATCATCGTATCCGGGTCTTGCCCTGCATACCTGGGGACCAGGCTTTTAACATAATGGCTTGCATAAAATGTCCCACATCCCCACTGGACTACCAGTCCTCCAAAAGTAATAGCCCACCACATTCCCAGCATGTAGTAGAGTGGCGGGCTCAAAGAGACACTCCTTATATATGTGTCAAATTCTTACTAATAGATGTAATTAATGCCAGTGAACAAGAAAAAACATAAAATGGTTTAGATAACTTATAGCTAAACAGAAACCCAATTGATGAGTTCTTAAATATTCTTTCTTCGTCCAAGATGCCAGCTGGCATTCAGCCTCAGTTCAAACATAGACTCAGGGTATATCTCCAGGTATATGTTTTGAAATAGAAGAGCAACACAGCAAGGACTATACCTATTATAAAAGTTGCATCTTAATATTGTGCCAGACATGTTTTTAACCCACATACCAGTTAGACAGGCTTATGTGCATCTTTGAAGGAATGGATTCCCCCAATCAGCTTCCCTCCACTATCCAATAGAACCTCCTTACTCATATTCCAAAATGATCATAAACAAAATTGCAAGAGTCGCTTGACATATTTTAAAGCGATAATATAACCACATATTATTTAATCGAGTTCATTTCACATTTATTGCTAAGGGATATGTGGACTGGCCACACTCCCCAAGCAGACTGTAAAGACCTCTTGGTTTGGGCTTGAGGAAAAGAAAAGCAAAATGCAAAGCCTATCTGGGATGTTGCCTCTGGAAAAATAAAAATAAAAATGTACCTTAATTTGGAATCCCCCATTTTGACATCCTATTTGGGTCCATCCTATTTCACCACCAAGATGAGTAAATGGCATCAGTACTTGTTTAAATGAGGCCCAGAGGCATTTTCCTTTTCCAATACTTAATGTTGCATTTTCCCTTTAAAATGACTGCAGATAGTGACGCTGAAATTGTTAAATCTGCGCAGCATCAGAATAAGGACGGCGGTAAGAACACTGCACTGCAAGAGAACACAGGGACTTCAATTCCCATTCCTCCTTATTAGTTTGCCACGAGTCATTGACCACCTATCACCTCTTGTTCTAACCTTGTTTTGCAATGTGATTTGTCCACACTTATTTATTAAGGATATTACATTATTTACAGCTTGTTCATCGACAGTCTGTCTCTAAAAGTGACAGAAAAACAATATAATTTGTTGTCCTTCCTAAATATCTAAGGAGAAAAAGAGCAGATATTATGCAAAGCTTTTTGAAATTCACAAATGAGGTGGGATAAAAATCTCTACAGAATTTATAAAGTCTGCATGATGCCTTGATGCCTTTGATCTTGATGTATTACAATCCCCATCCCCACTCTCCCGTCTATAGTGATGCCTTCAATATTTTACTGAACTGGGCTAACACACAGCTCACAATTTTAAACTGACAAATCTAAAAGCATAAATTTTGGATGCTTTTTGCAAAACAGCGAGGCTGAGGACAGACTGTACATTCAGAGTATTACAGCCTGTCCTAATTCATGCCATTTCTATACACGTTTTTTGGGGGTTTTTTTTGTTGTTTTTTTTTTTTTTACATTTTGGAGGATTTGAGGGCATATTTCAAACAAATATCAGTGCTTTGTGTTTATGCCATGCAATAAAGAATATCCGGGCCCCTCTGTAAGAGAATATCTGTTGTCCAAATCATCTCGGTTATGGCGAGAAAATAGATTCTATTTTGAGCACAAGTGTAGAAGTAATCTCACAAAGAAACACTTAAAATCTGCTCATTTGGGACTTGCTAGGGAACTTCCACTTTTATTACCAAAGTGGGCTCCCTCCACAGGTGGGTACCGTGTGGCAGGGGACGCAAGGAAGGTTGGCTGCCTCCAAATATTTCCCTCTCTCGCCGACACCTTGTTCCCAGCAGGCCTATGGGAACACATGGCATTTAACCATTAGAAAATCTAGATTAAAGAAAACCATTTCTGGAGTTAATTCCCCATTATAATGTTAATGTCTCTGGGAATCGTAACCAACTCTACATGGGAATGGTTTAAATTAGTTGAGAATTAGTTTTCTTTTAAAGAATACGGGAAGGGACAGAGCATCAGGGAGTAGCCTGGGATGTCAGACTCAGTGGTCAGATATCTGAGTAGTGGCAGTATGGTGAATGTGGCAAGCGGAGATGACAGATATGTGGCAATGTTGCCACCTCTCCTCCTTCCCATGACCATGGAAGACATTCTTATCAACCATGGGCCTCCTCTCCTCTAAATCTACGTGTTCTGGACTCCTTGTCAACACTACCAACTGCCACTGCTGACCAGTGGGAGCTGGCATGTGGTTGAAATTATGTACCACTTCCACTCTACCAGAGGAGTCAACAAAAAGGGTGGGAGGGATAACAAGAGTGGGCTTGAAGGTAAAAGGCACAGGAAAACAAGACTTGCAATGGGCTTGAAAGCTATGTTAATAGGAACAGTGACCACAATAGGACTAAAAGCTACCATTTATTGAGTCCCTATGGTGTGCCTGGTATTTTGCTGTGTGCATTACTTAGTGCAGTAGAAAGCATAGGTGTTAAATCTATAGTCAGACTGTCAGAGTTTGAATCTTGGCAGAAGAGGGTACTTTGTCTGCTTTCTATTGCATATAACAGAATACATGAAACTGGGTAATTTATATAGAAAGGAATTTTTTCATTACAGTTATGAAGGCTGAGGGGTCCAAGGTAGAGGGTCTGCATCAGGTGAGAGTCTTCTTGCTCATGGGCACTCTCTGCAGAGTCCTGAGGTGGCACAGGACCTCATGTGGTGAGGGGGCTGAATGTGCCAGCTCAGGTCTCTCTTCCTTTTCTTATATACCCACCAGCCCCAGTCCCATATTAACCCACTAACCCATTAACCCACTAATCCTTCAATCCATGAATGAATTAATCCATTCATGAGGGCCATGCCCCTTCAATCACCTATTAAAGGCTCCAGTTCTCAATGCTGCCATGTTGGGGATTCAGTTTCAATATGAATTTTGGAGGGGGCAAACATTCAAACTATAGCAGGTACCTACAGATTTCAAGCCTTATCCTTTGTCTGCAAAATGGGGATAATAATGTTTATAGCCTCATTGGTTGACTGCAAGTATAAATGAGATACTATATTGAACGCCCTTGGCATATTGTCTGGCTATCAATCAATGTTAGTTCATTCTTGACAGATGATCAACACTCTATAGAAGATTGCTATGGAGCAACATTATTTCTTAAATCATAAATCAGAGTGTTTTCTGTATTTTCTTCCTTCCTCTCTTCTCTCATGGGTACTTTGGGCGCGGGGATTCTATTCCCACCCACACTAAATGGGGTAAGCATTTAAAGATGTAAGTGCCTGGCAGATATCCTACTTAACCTGTTTTTCCTCTCCCAGAGACAAGAAAAGCCTGGGGCTTCCAGGAAGGCAGAGAAGCATCGGAGGGGCCTCTTCAAATTGAAAGAAAATGGCTGGAGGGATTAGGTGCACTCAAAATGTGAAATAGAAAAAGAATCTTCCCTAAGGAGGCCCAAGACCAGGAGCAGAGGTAGAAGGGCTAACGAGGACAGACGTCCCTTGATTCACATAAGTGACCCCGAAGAAAAGATGGAAAACTTGGCATCTTTTTGCAGGAGATGGTAGCACCAAGAGAGGACTATGCCTCCTTCCTTTTCCTCTCCTCTTTCCTGTGCTCCAACAAAATGGAACAAGCAGAATCTGTCACTATACATGGGACAGTGGTGAATTCACAGCCATGGATACGGCTATATGGCCTACAGGCCATAACCTATAACAGTGCTATCCAATACAAACATAATGTAAGTCACATATATAATTAAAAATTTTTCTAATAGCCACATTTAAAAAAGTCACAAGAAACAAATAAAATCAAATTCATAAAACATTTTAATGTATCTCAATATATCCAAAATGTTATCCTTTTAACATATAATCAATATGAAATCAAGGATATCAAGTCTTTGAAATTCAATATGTATGTTAAACTTTAAGCACATCTGAGTTTGGAGAAACCATATATCAAGTGTTCAATGGCCACACATGGCGGTTATTGCGTTGGATAATGCAGGTCTATATTCTTCAAAACTACCCCAAAAGATTGAAGTCATCATCTCTGTTTTACAGAAAAGAAAAATATGGCACAGAGGTGTACATGACTGGGTCATGAATTCATATTTTAAACCAGTTCTGTCTCACTGCAACCTCTGTATGATTTTTTCAACCTACACTGATCCCTTGGGCTTCTTCATGAGAAAATGGAAATAATACATACCTCTCTCAGAAAGTCAATATGAGACCAGTGAAATTAAGGAAATAAAATTCCTCAATTTGGTGGGCTACATTCACCACAAATATTCTACTATTATCACTATATAAATTTTACTTTTTGCCAAAAATCTTCTTTGCCCTTTTAAAAATAATCTGTTAAGCATCAATACTGTCACAGATGCTTATTTTGGGGACAAGATGGTAGCAGTCTGCTTCTCCAAGCCAAGCAGGACATGTCCTAGGCCACGACGTGAACTGTGTAATAAGGTGTGACTCCAGCGGAGCAGAACTTGGAAGTGGCCCATTATCGTTCTCATGGGAGGTAAAGTTTCTTTAGCAGGAATCTTTCAGTAGTGTAGAACTTTCAAGCTACATCCTAAATGGCCAGAGATGGTGGAGGGGTGGGTGGGCAGGCAATAAAAGGCTGGAGACCTCCCTGCGATGTCACCCGCCCACTCTGTACATTTAGAGAAGCTCCTTTGTTCACCTCCTTTTTGACTCTTTGGCAGCAGATAGCAGCCCAAAATGGCAAGATCATGTTTACTGCAGCCTCAGATTCTCAGATTCCTGAGAACCCCAAAATTGTGATTTAGAACCTCACTCAACCTAATGGATATGTATAATATAAGACAGGCTCAAGAGAAATTAAAAAAAAATGAGGATATCAAAGTCTCATTTTACTAATGAGAAAACTTCGATTTAGAGAGACTAAGTGAATACCCCAAGATCACATAGCCTGTAAGTATGAGAGAAGGATTAGAAATCTCTTGATCTTCAAAAGAAAATTGTCAACACAGAAAATGGGAGAAGTTATTTGCAATACTTATATCGGATAAGGGACTCCTGTCCTGAATATATCAACTCCTACTAATCAATCGAAATGACAGATAATCCAATAAAAAGGAAAATGGGCAAAAGATTTGAACAGACACCTCATGAAATACAAACAACCAGTAAACAATTTAGTGGGCTGTGCTCATCACAAGCCATGTATACACATTTTAATAGAGGCTTTCTGGATAATTGCTAAAACCTGGAAATAACCCAGATGTCCATTAATGACCCAGTAGATTAAAAATAATTGTGATATCTTTAAAGAATGGAAATGAGAAGCCATGAGAATTGGGCGAGAGAAGCCAGAAACAATAAACATCTGTATAAGTCTACCTACATGAAAAAGGCAAAAGTAACCTATAATGTTAGAAGTCAGGATTGTGGTTCACCAAGGGGTTGGTAGGCAGTGACTAGAAATGGGCTGGTTGGGTGGGAGTGTCTAGGGAGCTGCACATGTTCTGTTTCTTGACTAGGTGCGAATTACATGAGTGTAATTTATTTTTGAAAATATACCCAGCTTTACACTCATGATAATGCACTTTTATTATATGTGTTATACTTTAATGAAAGACTTTACTAAAAGAGAATCAAATTGATAAAATTCTCCTCAAACTAGTTGTTTGCGCTAATAGATTTGGAAAATTTCAACTTTCCCCTGCTTCCTACTCTTCAACCCTATGTATTTCTGACCCTTCCACTTAACAATTTCAAACAATTTGATATCTCTGTTGGCCATGACCATAGTTCAGGAAAATGTCCTCTGGTGATTAAAAGTTCAGTTTAATAAAATACCTCATTGAATATTTTAGGGAAGGAATTACATTGAGATCGCACAAGCCCCAAAGCCCTGCTGAATTAGTATCAGGGTGACAATCATGTTTAGAACATTTCTTCCTTTCTCTCTTGTAACCCAGATTCTCCTTGAGGTTTCCAAGCAAAACTCTGCACCAGATATTTTGCACAAATAAAGCAATAAGGATTAGATTTATCACCCTGTTGCCTGCATCTTATATAAAGGGAAATGTCGAACCGGCATTGAGAAAGGAGACTGACTTCATTTTGGGGGTTCTATAATCTTAGCCGCCTCCACACAATGTTATAAACACAAACTTTCCTGTTGACAATATTTAGGGGAGTTTCCATCCCAGGAGAAGTGTCTGCAGTGCCAAAACAGTGCTCCAGGGTATAGTTCTGGAGATTTCCAACAGCGACAGGGACTTGATAAATTTACCAAAGGTCTAGGGTTTGGTCCTCAACCTTGCAAGACAAAAACTACAGTGGTGGGATAATATGTAGAGAATGCCCACCCTACTGAGCCCCAAACCCGCAGAGCCTGACCCTACAGATGGCAGAGAGGAGAAAAATGAGTCAGTGATAGACCACAAGCAGGGCGGCTATGGGGAGACTACATCTAAGCCCAGAGGAAAGATCCTGCAAAAACAAAGGCTACACGTGCTGGGGTGGCAGTTGACAGTAGCAAGTTCAGACAGCCTGCTGATCACCCCACTCCACAACCTAGGCTGCTCAACTGGCAAGTGTCAGACCACCATACACTTTTATGTCCCCATACTATAGGTATTAATGTTCTATGTAGAGTAAAAAAATTAGGAGCTTTTTTACCCATAGAGTCCATCGCAGACAGACTAGAGCTATAAGAGGTAGACATGAGGTGACGTGGCTTCAGCTGCTCATGTGTCACTGCTTATAACAACACAGCTGCCCTAAGAGCTTGTCTTTAAAGCATTCCATTTTTAACAGCTTTATTGAGTTATAATTGACAAATGCATACTGAATACATTTAAAATATGCAATTCAATGTTTCGGCATACGAAGACACTGTGAAACTATCAGCACAACCATAATAATGAACATACATTTCACCCTCAAAAGCTTCCTCCTGACCTTTTAAAATCTATCCTTCTTGCCCCATTCCAAAACAAACACTGATCTACTTTCCGTTCCATAGATTTTTTTGTATTGTCTAGAATTTTATACAAATACAGTCAAATAGTATGAAAGCACATATAAGATTTGAGACATTTCTGTGTTGTTTTATTTACCCACAGTTTATTCCTTTTCATTGTAGCATTCCATTACAGGTATGCCACATGACACCACACACATGCGCCCACACACGCAGCTTTAAAGCCCATGGCAGAGACAACGACTTTGAGAAAAAAGGCTCTGAGAGATGTGAGACTGAGCCCTTGAAGAATCGAGAGCCAAGATCCCCATTTCAACAACTGACATAGGAGAAGACATTAAAAAATGCTTGACAAAACTTCCTTCCTTTCTCCAGCCTGCCTGGCAAAAATTCCACAGCCAATGGGAAGTAAAATCGTCCAGGAAAATCAAGAGAATTAGACCATTGATTACTCTCCATTCAGGGGTAAGGCCATGGTGAAATAGAGGCACATGGGAAAACCCTTAGGTTTGGGGACCCCAGAATACAGGGAACCAGCTAGAAACTCAGCTATTTCAGTGGTACTAGCCTGGGACAGCCATGACAACCACATGCACCCGTGTTAATGGCGGTAGGGAGGTAGGGAGAAGTGGCACAAACACCCACTCTGAGAAGAAGCAGTGGAAATCCCAAAATTGAATGTGAAATCCCAAGAACTGCCTTAGAAAAAGCTGCATGATTAAATTTACCCTGAACTAATTGGGAGTCATGGCTCTCTAACTAGAAATTAAGTTTAGTTATATAAAAGAATAAGTTACATCTTGTACAGCTGAGCACTCAGCTTGAGAAAGTCGCATCTGTTACATGATCTGGTGGGTGTATCTAAATGATTATAATCTGGATGTTGATTCCTATTAATAATAATAAAGCTCGTGAAATAGTAACAGAAAATTTAAAAAACGATAACAATTTAAGAAATGCAGATATTTTCTGTATTTTTCTGCATTTTTATTGTATTTTTCTGTATATGTTTGCCCACCCCACATATCACCTTTGCTTTGCTCACAGCCCCCATAGGATCCACCCACCTGTTCCCAGGGCTCACCCCTCCTCACACTGCACCAGCCCCTCTGCCTCCTCTCTCTCCCTGGACTAGCACTTCCCTCTGCTTGGAATCCCTCCGACAGCTCTTCTCACTGCTTTCTCCCTCAGGCTTTTAATCAAAAGTCCTCTTCTCAAAGAAGCCTCCTGATTTAAAATTTTGCCCTCTGAAGCATTCCCCTTGCAGCCACCCCAAAATATGCACACTGTATGTGGCTTATCGCCCGACTCCCCCACGAGGATAAATGTCCTGGGAGGCCATGGATGTAGGTTTGTTTTAATCACTATTTCATCCTCAGCGTGCAGAATAGTACAGGATATAGACTGGGCCCTCAGTAAATAGCTGTTGAAAGGATATCCTGGGACATGTCTTCCAGGAAGACTGACACCCAAATCCATCGCCACTGCCTTCGCTTCCTCTAGGCAAGATTCACAGGTAGATGAATTACAATCGACGAGAGGAGTTTTCTCTGGTGAGTCCATGCTCAGATGCAAAGGTGGATTGGTAACAAGGCTCTGAGAACCATAGCATCTGTCCACAACCCAGGATTTTGCCTGCCTCTTCTGGTCACATCCCTCCAGAAGGGTCCTGAGCAGTTACCGCCCACATTACTATCTGTCTCCCACGCCCACCCCCAACCAAACAGAGGGTGCAATTCGCAGAGGCTGAGACTTGCTGCCTTCCCAACACCCAGGATCCTGTGCTTGGTGCATTTTGTTGAATTGGACCTTCCTTTTCCAATGCTTTTAAGATAGACCAGCTCTGCTCTGGTGGCTAAAGTCTGTCTTTGAATATATTACAGTGTTTAATCAAGTTTCAGTCAGATCTTGGGACTCTGGATGCTATTGCAATGCCTAAATATCTCAACTCCAATCCATTATAATTAGAGTTTAATTCTGGAAAGGCCTTATTAATTTTAAACCTATGGGGGAATATCACTGTAGCTGCAGAGAGTGTGTCCTCTAACTACCAAGACAACTATTTGAAAATATAAAGAACCATGTATAAAGATTAATGAAAATAATGAATAATAATTGAATCTAATGATCTTTGATCATGTGCCAGAGAATATTATAGCCATTTACATATAGTAACTTATTTAATATAATAATCATATGAGGTAGGTGCTGTTATCTATTGCATTTTATAGACAAGGAAACTGAGGTATAAAGAAATTAGGTAACAGTAAAACTGCATAGTAGTGAGTGGTAGATCTATTATAGCATAATATATAATAATAAAATATTAGGAAAAAAGGGCAATATTAAAAATATTTAACAACAGAGCAGTAACACATATTACTACATAAATCAAAACAAAAAAGAGAAAACCTGGCCAGACATGGTGGCTCACTCCTGTAATCCTAGCACTCTGGGAAACCAAGACAGAAGGATTGCATGAGCTCAGGAGTTCAAGACCAGCCTGAGCAAAAGCTAGACCCATCTCTAAAAATAAAAAAATAGAAAATTAGAAAATAGAAAAATATTTTCTAAAAATAGAAAAACTAGCTGGTGTGGTGACAGGTACCTATAGTCCCAGCTACTCACTTGAGCCTAGGAGTCTGAGGTTGCAGTGAGCTATGATGACACCACTGCAGTCTACCTAGGGTGACAGAGGAAGATACTGTCTCAAAAAAAAAAAGTGACTAGGTCCTTGGTGCCCAAAGTTTTGTTGCAGCCACAGACAGATTGTGCACCTTGATTGCTGGCACTGGCATTACCCGCACACTCCAAATCCAAAGAATTGGCACCTCAGCCCCCACCAAACATGCCCCCACCAACGCCTGTCGCCTCCATTCTACAACCCCAGCCAACACGGGCAGCTCTGCAGCAGGGGCGGGAATGGAAAGGTACGGACAATGGTGAAGTTTCTATGGGTCACTGTACGGAGCTACCAAAAAATAGAAAAAGGTCAAAAAGATGCACGTCTTAGTCCATTGCTGTTCTTATAACGCAATACATGGAACTTGGTAATTAATTTTTTTCAGGTAATTTATTTTTTAAAAAAATTATTTCTTATCGTCATGGTGGCTGAGAAGTCCAAGGTCAAGGGACTGCCTTCTTGCTGGTGGGACTCTCTGCGGAGTCCCCAGGCGGCACAGGGCATCACATGGCAAGAGGGCTGAGCGTGCTAGCTCAGGTCTCTCTTCCTTTTCTGAAAAAGCCATCAATTTCCCTCCCATCATAACCCATTAATTCATTAATTCATAAGGGCAGAGCCATCATGATCCAATCACCTCTTAAAGGCCCCACCTCTCAATACTACCACATTGGGAATTAAGTTTCAACTTAAATTTCGGAGGGGACATTTAAACTATAACAATGCACATAAAACTTGTTACCAGTGGTTACCTCTAGAGATTAGGGAGGTGGACAAAAAATATTTCAAGGCCATCAGAAAACAATTGAAAACGTATATGTTCATGGATTACTTTCATAAATAAAAATATTTCAGAAGTTAAAATTTTCATTAAAATTACTGTTATAAAGCTATCTAGTTAGCTAGAGAAAAATTGATTTTTTAAAGATGAATATCTGTTTTTAACACCAAATTCATTCCATGGATGCACACTGTCCTCCTCTAATCTAATATTCTTTGCTATTATGATCTGGGCAATGATTTAACTGCAGCTCACAGTATTACCATGGAAGATTATGCGTTGTATTCAGTTATTGATTTATTTTAAAATATTTTTAATGAGCATGTACTATATGCCAGGTATGGTGCGAGGTCATGCAGATAAGGAGTGAACAGACAAGATTTGACCCCTGCTCATGCCCCATGAATGGAGTTGGGGATTTTAGAAGTGAAAAAATAAAATGTATATTTTTTGTCACATGGGGTTCTCACAAGCAAGCAGAATAGTAAGATTAAGAATTCAGGGAAGGAGGTAGGGATGTTGCTTACAGATCTAGACTTCTGACCTTATTCAAAGAGCAGTGTGAAACCACATATGAGTTTCCAAAAGCTGAGGCATCTGATCATATTTGTGTTTAAAAAACAAATCAAAACAAAACCACTGGGGCAAGTGGATTTTGAAGAGAGCAACATTTGCCAACCACACATGGTTTTCCAATCTTCATAGGATTAAAATGTAATAAAGCACAATCAACACTAACACTCAACTGGAAATGATGTGATGCTTCATAATCAGCAAATAATGAAAAAGGGACAATTCTTATCCATAAAGAGGCAGGTTACAGAGTTTGCCACGCAGGTTTAACATGGAATCATAGCAGAAGCACACCCCACCCCACCCCAGATTTTCCCTTTGTAACTAGAAGCTAATTTAAGAAAAACATCGCTTCTATTTTAACTTAGCTTTTGATTTATCATTTGTAGGGATATGTCTAATTGCTTTCCTGTGACCCCAAACCTCCTCAGCTAGCAAATTCTCACCTTTAATCTTTCTCTGCTTCAGATGATAGGCGAGCCCCATGTTCTGCATGTTCTTGCAGGTACTAGTCTACAGGGTTTTGTTCATGAACCCAATTACAACGATCTTTATCAAAAGATGTTTTCTCATCATAAGTTTCTGGTTCTTTGGGCTTTAACATTAAATACCTTTATTTACAATTCAGTAACTCAGCCAGTTTCCCCTTTTCAGATAAGTAGGTGCTCTGATAAAGGATCTCAGAAGACATCGAGCTCATGATACCTAAATTATTACACTTCAGACTTCTAATCAGGTATGTTAACCAAGTGAGACAGAAACAATGTGCTTTTATCACACAGCTGGCAGGTGAAATGTTGTGCTTGTTTTATAAGAAATTCCATACATAAAACTAGAAGCATTTGCAGCCCTTCAGCCATTAAGTCCTATTCATTTACCTAAACATGTGTGTTCATCTCATGTATTCCTCTTTAATAAGGAAGTCTAGAATCAGGGCTTCAAGGAGACAGACTAGAGGCACCTGGTACTGGCCTCCTCCACAAAGAAGGACCAAAATGCTGAGTACATAATCACATGTTAAATAGAGCATCTAAGAGAGAATGCTGAAATTCACCATGGAAGTGACTAGAAACCTTCTTTGCTTACCTTCTCTGCATAGAAGGAGACATAAGCAAAGCAGCTGGTTTTCTGAGATGGGCTTGGAGCCAGGAGAAACTTTCCATTGTGAGGTAATGGAAAGTGAGAGGTCCCTAGCAATCCACATCCCCACCACAGACTCTTGCAACGTTAGCCACAATAGAGCCCTTGGCCTTCACGGGCCCTGAGACCAGTACAGGGAGATGCCTGGAGCACATGTGACAGCATTCTTCCAGAAAGGGAGTTTGCGCTGGGTCTCGCACACTCCCCAAGACCCAGCAGCTGCAGCATAGCACCGCTTTGAGAGCTTAACATCCAACCAGACTGCCTCCTGTCCTGAGGACCAATAGCCCCTGCATCTCCACTTCTGTGCAGCACCATTGACATTCCACTCTGTCCCCCTAGAGAACTGCAGCACTGCAACACCAGCAAAACCCAGAAGTGAGGCCAGGTTTCCAGCACTCTAGCCCATGCAGAGTCTTATATCCCAAGGAACAGGTAGTGCAGCACGCCAGGAAGGCTGCCCTCCCCTCAGAAAGAGAGTACTGAAGCATACACTCTCCTTAACCCGAGAACCTGCCTGGAACCACTGCCACTGACAGCAACCCCAGCACCTCCAGCGGCAGGTCTGCCACTCACCTGCATGCACCTTCAGGGGGCCTAGGCCCTGGTTATCCCACGTGCTGTTGAGGGTTCTGGAAATAGACTACTTCACCTACCACAGCCAGCACCTGAGTGCACCACTGAGGAGAATGACAATAGGTTCACTCTGCCTGCAGCCTCAGCTGGTGGAACCTGAGCACATTGTAAAAGGTCCTGGAGACCCACATGTCCTACCCACCACAGCCAGCACCTGAGTGCGCTATCAGAGGGCCTGAAGACAGGTATGCAGCACCTAAAGCCTCCAACAGCAGAGCCTACACACATCATCCAGAATCCTCGGAATTGGCTCGCCTGGACTCGCTAACACCAGTGCTTGCATATCCTGCCCAGGGCCCCAGGGATTGGCGGGCTCAGTCCACTGCTACTGCCAGTGGGGCTTGAAATCTGGTCTAAGTTGCATCCTTGCCCCCCGCAAAGCCTCACCACAGCTTCTACTAACAACTGTAGCCTAAGCCACTGAGATACTCACAGACACCACTGACACTGATTACAGCCAAAGAAAGCGTATAAAGACTACACTACATGTCCACCAGAATCAAAGCCAAACACTCTACCCAATCAATACTATAGATACATCTATAGGAAAAAGTCTTCCCCTATAAAAGCCAAAATATAAAATTGGAAGACGTGACTATTACATTAGGCGTGCAGATATCAACATAAGGAAACAAGAAACATGAAAAAGCAAAGAAACATGACACTACCCAAAGGAACATAGTAATTCTCCAGAAACAGATCCTAATGAAAAGAAGCCTATAAAATGCCTTAAATAAACTCTGTGACATACAAGAGAACAGAGATAAACAACACAAAGAAAGCAGGAAGCAATTCATGAGCTAAATGAGAAGTTCAACAGAGATAGATATAAAAAGGAACCAAACAGAAATCTAGAAATCCTGGAAATGAAGAATTCAATAAATGAAATTACATCATTTCATTTTGTGACATTCTATGTCATTTCTGGTCAGACAAACCAGAGCCTCTTTTCCCCAAAGCCAGCCATAAAACCTAAAAACATTACCTCTCCCTCTACCCTTCTGTAAAAACTGGCTATTAAAAAAAGTTATTTGCCCTACCTTATTTGACTGTAGTCATATGACTTCACTCCAGAGAGGACCCTGCCCCATACCCAGAAGGAAGAAATGCCTGCTCAAGGAGGTCAAGAAAAATCTAGACACACAGGTCTATCTGGATCTCCCCATCAGTATTTATTAGTATTGGATCATACCCTTTTTGTTCAATCATATCTCCACACACCTGTCTATGCTTTATTGACCCTAAATGGACAATATCCCCTGTCTTCATTCTGAAGGCTTCCATGTATACATGTTAATTAAATTTGTGTGCCTTTTCTCCAGTTAATCTGCCTTTTGCAAGTTGATTTTTCAATGAACCTTCAGAAAACCTTCACCCCTACATACCCATTTTCATTTTACAAGGTTCAGAAGAGATGAAAACAGTGCAAACATGTTGAGTACTTAGTCATCACTGGAGACCCTCCTGCGTTCTTGCTAGAGTTTCTAATAAAAGGGAGTTTGAGTTTGCTTTCAGCATTGTCTTAGTGAAGTACCCAGTGTGGCAGTCACAGCAGCTCCAGGAAGCGCTTATAACAGTAGCAAGTGATCAGGTGGCGGCCAAGGCAAAAGAAAGAGGCCCAGGAAGCAGGACTGGTTATGCAGTGGGGCCCAGAGCAAAATGAAAATAGGGGGCCTTTGTTCAAAAATGATTAAGAATTTCAAGAGGGCAATGGCAGAGCATCAAGTCAAGTAAAGGGTCCTTCGAAGAAAGCCCCGTCTGGAAGTTCAGGACCAAGCAAGGGACGGCATCGTGCAGGTCAGGGCTCTGCACAGTGTCTGAAGGCAGGAAGCTGAGAATTGCCCACTCTGGGAGGAGATTTACGTCGGTCTTCTTTGAACAACCTGGTCAGTCTCAAACCCTTTATCCATCTTTTTTCTTGTTTTTCTTTTTATGAATTAATGGGAGAGGCAGAGATCAGGAATACATTAAACTATAAACAGGGTTATTGTCTAAAGCTATTCATTTCTTATAAAAACTAGAGAAGATTCAGCCAAATGGTTAAAATTAACCCATCTGGGGTAGGGGAGAGAGAAGAGGTTATAAACTGCAGATTTTCTATTGCGACTAGGAAGGAGGATAAGGCTTCTTCACAAACAGCTGGTTGCCATGGTAAAATGGTAAAGAGAGCTTTTCTTCAGCTTTTCTCTTCTGATTTAGAAAAGCAGAATTGAGAAGGAAGCCAAGGAAGAAACTTCAAGTGAAATGGCTGAGCTTGAATCTCATGTGAAGCATCAAGAAATGGTCTCAGAGGAGGGGTTAACTGAGTGAGGTACCAGGGCTGGGAGAGGCAGCAGACAGAATGCAAAGCTCCGAGGAGCCTCCACAGCTTGAGATAGCCTCATAATCACAGCATATTCAGCACAGAGCCTGTGTCCACAGCTGGGCAGGGTACCTTCTACACCTGATTTCATTTAATTCGTATAGCCCCACAGCAAGCTAGCGCAGCACATATTATCATGCTCATTTTGCAGAGAAAGAAAACAGGTTGAAAAGGTCACACAATTTGGCCAAAGTCATATTGCTATAAAGCAGCAGACTCCAGCTCTGAATCTTGACAGGGCATGGCCTGCTAAAAAAATGAGCAAATGGAACAAGATGAGGAATATGTTATAGAAATCACAGACTTTATAGCAATAATGAAGGTTAAGAGTGTAATAAACTAGGAGAAGATTAAAAGTCTAATTAGAGATAATGGTTTGACATTAGTCCTTATGCCTTAAATATTTTTTGAATTGATATTTATGTTTTCTTGTATCTATTAGAAATGAATTTTATTAGGTATTTGCTAAAAGCTCATATCTCAGTTTTTCTCTCTTTTGAAAATTACACTTTTTTGCATGATACGGAGGCAAATACTCCATCTAATGGTAGCTCAAGCAAATGCTAAAGACATTTTATACTTTTAACTCAAAAGAGGCAAAGTAAGGAGGTGTCTGGGTGGGCTAAGTAGCACAAACTATATATGTGATTAATATCTATTGAATGCATGACCACAAAATGGGAGGGAAAATGAATATAAAGGCATATGGGGTAAAAAGATCACAGATTTCTTTTTTCTGCCAAACTTGTTGGTATATAACATCAATGAAGATGATATGAATTTCAAAATAGGTTTCTATATGATAAATAAGGGTTATAAACCTCAAAGGATGTCTCCTCCTCAAACAAGGATATATCTATATGCATTTTATGGTAGAAAGAAATTGGACAACCCCAAACACTCATTGCAACTTCTTCGTTTCTATGAAGAATTGCTATGCACATTGGTTAAGAATTCTGTGTGGCAACAGAATTTCTATCTTGCCATATTGTGGGGTTCTCTCCCATCTCAAAAATGAGTCAAAGAAGCTTACTATCCATTCTTTCTCACCGTAATCCAGAAAGGGGTCTCAGAAACACCCATTACAATGGCTGAACAGGCTCCCATCAGAACAGAGGCACACAAAGCCTGGAATAGTTCCTTCATGGGACCACATTGTGCCTGGAGTGCAGCACCTGCCCCAAAAGTGTTGATGACTCTTCTTTAGCAATGGTAATGATGCTGGCCCTTTTCCCCACCATCTTCCTGCTCAAAAGTAGAATTTTATATATTATTCCCTTAGGGCTGTGTTCTCAAGCAGCTCTCACAATCGATAAAAGATCTGTCAAACTAGTCCCCACTGAAATCTTAATTGTTGATGATGGCATGATGTGTCTCCTGCTCAGGGATGTTTGCATTGTGCAGGGGTCTTAGAAATAGCCAGATTTCAGCCAGCACGTAGCCCACTGACTCTTTCATGGCTCATGTTAAATAAAATGTTTGAACTAAACTTGACAAAAGAATGAATCTCTAATGATGGGAATTTTAAGACACCAATACAAGCCAAGTATGGAAGATGTTTTTGGACAAGGAAGTTGTCCAAGTGTAACTCAAACTTCAGAATTGAGTTAGAGCTAACTTTAATTCTGACTCTCCACATTTATCAGAAAATCTCACAGACACACGTAAACCAATGGAACAGAGTAGGGAGCCCAGAAATAAATCCATGCATATAGGGTTAACTAATCTTTGACAAGGGTGCCAAGAATACACAATGGGAAAAGGATAGTCTCTTCAATGAATCGTGCTGGGAAAACTGGATATACACAGGCAAAAAAAAAAAATTGAAATTGGACGCTTATCTTACACCATATACAAAAAGTAAACTCAAAATAGATTAAAAATTTAAATGTAAGACTTGAAACTATGAAATTTCTAGAAAAAAAGAATTAAAGCTCCTTGATGTTGGCAATGATTTTTTGGATATGACACCAAAAGCACAGACAACAAAGGCAAAACATAAACAAGCAGGACTACATCAAACTGAAAATCTTCTGCACAGCAAAGGAAACAATTCACAAAATGAAAAGTCAACCTACTCATTGGGAGACAATATTTGCAAGCCATGTATCTGGTAAAAAGTTAATATCCAAAATATATAAGGAATCGCTACCACTCAGTAGCAAGAAAAAACAAGTAAGGTGATTAAAGAATGGGCAAAGGACCCAAATATATATTTCTCCAAAGAATAAATATAAATGGATATCAGGTACATGAAAAGGTGCTCGAGATAATAAGGGTTGGCAAAGGGGTGGGAAAAGGGGGACCCTTGTGTACTGTTAATGGGAATGTAAATTGGTACCGTCATCATGGAAAACAGTATGGATGTTCCTCAAAAAAAATTAAAATAGAATTACCATATGATTCAGCATTCTTACTTCTGGATATACATCCAAAGGAAATAAAATCAGTATCTCAAAGAGATAACTGCATCCCATGTTCATTGTATCACTATTCAAAATGGCCAAGATATAAAAACAAATTAAGTGTCCATTGATGGATGAATGGATGAAGAAAATTTGGTATTATTCAGCCATAAAAAAGAAGGAAATCTTTCCATTTGTGACAATATGGTAAACCTGGAGGACATTGTGCTAAGTAAAATAAATCAGAGTAAGACAAAGACTGCATGATCTCACTTATGTGTGAAACTCAGCAGAACTCAGAGAATTGACCTCATAGAAGCAGAGAGCCAAAGGGTGGTTGCCAGTGGCTGGGGAGTGGGGGAAAGGGGGAGACGTTGGGCAAAGGGTAAAATGGGATCTAATGCACAGCATGGTGACTGTATTTTAGTAATACTGTACAATTTACTTGAAATTTGCTAAAAGAGATCTTAAGAGATCTCACCCCCTACACGCACAATGGTAACTGTGTGAGGTGATGCATGTGTTAATTAACTTCATTATGGCAATCTTTTCATAATGTATACATATATCAAATCATCACAGTGCACACCCTAAATATATACATTTTTTTGTCAATTATACCTCAATTAAGTGAAAAGAAAAAATCTCTGCCTTACATCTAGATGAAACTCCTTCCCCCAAAATTCAACCTAGCTGCTTTCCTACATTGCTCCATGGAAAATGCACTGCTTCCCTTTACACAAAACTTGTCATATATTTGAGGATTATAGTATCGGATGGAGGGAGAGATTGATTTATTATCCAAGTGAAATATTTACCCACAAGAAGTTCTTCTGTGAAGTATGTGGAGCAATCCAAATATATAAAGCTAATAATATTGTTTCAAAGTAACTTGTACCATATATTTAACTGTGTATGCCTTTTTACTAATTAGTTGGTAGTAATTATACAAAAAAAAAAATCTTTCAATCTTCATTATGGGATATGTTTCAAGAAAACATGGGCACATGGATTCATTTTTGTTTAATTGAGTGAAATATAACAAAAATCACACTGTACTTAGATTCCAAAGAGCTGATTCTGAGTTCAGGAGTGTCTTAGCTGTATGACCTTGGTCAATGAACGTAACCTCCCTGAGCTTCAGTTCCTTTGTTGGCAAGATGGGGCATTTAATTATTTAAAATGATGCAGCATCTACTCTGGGCACTGGTCAGAGAGCTTTGCAAATGTGAATTTATTTAATCCCAGGGGACAACACTATTATCAGACTTGTCTTGCAGATGAAGAAACCAGGGAACAGAAAATTTAAGTAAATGCCCAAGGTCCTACAGCTCACGGGCAAAAGTCAAGACTTGAACCTGAGTGGTCTGGCTCCAGTGTCTGGCCTCTTAGCCATTGAACATGGGGCCACTTCTCACAAGCTGGAATCTTGTGTCATGGGAGAAAGAAGAGGTCCACATCCCCAACCAAGGCTTGGATTGTGATCTGCCTGGTATGCAGAGGCCCTGAACAAGGCATAAGGGATGAGGAGGGTCTTTGTTACATGATTACAAACATTTGGGTTCCCTCAGAAGCAGTCCATGAGACAAGAATTCAATTTATTCGTGAAGTAACCATAGAAAACATGGGTAGAGAAGGGGTGTGGGGAAGAGAGACAGAGAAAGGAGAGAAGTCAAACCAGCATATGGAAATGAGCAGGTCAACACTCGGGCATCAGGTACTGGATCCCACTGCAGACCTTTAGGACACAGGTAGACATGGGTGAGAATGGTCCCACCCAAGGGGCAAGGAAGCTGGGATGTTTAGCCACCACCACTCATTCCTCATCATTTGAGGCTACTCCTAGGGGCATTAACTCCCTGGCACTTTGGGCCAATGCCTGCATACAGACCTACACATGCTTCTGTGTATGAGCAGAGACACATTTCAGGCAGGGACACAGGAGCTGCAACAGGAGGGACAGCAAACACCAGGGCACAGGGGAAAGACTTTGACAGCATTTGTGTGACCAAGCTCAAGGTGAAGGTATCCAATTATGTACACCCCATCTGCTTAGGAATAATTACGTGTTCTTCCGAGTGCAAAAATACAGTAGGCCCTCCCCTAGGGAGGTGTTCTCTCTTCCTGGGCTGTCACAGCTACTGGTTACTATAATAGCATCACTCACCTCCATGAACATGATGAGTAATAATTAAGAGTTTCAAGGTTTCATTAATTCATTCAACATTTTTAATTGAGCACCTCTATGCACCAGGAAGTCTTCTAGTCTACTGGGGACACAACAGCAAAAAATAAAATAAAATAAAAAATAGGCAAAGGTCCTTGCCCACAAGGAGCCTGCATCCTGGTAGAGGAAAACAGGAAAAAAAAATAATTAATATGTGAATTATATGCCAGAAGTTCCGTGCTGTGGGAAATAAAAGGCAGAATAAGGAGATTGGAAAATACCATGAGGTCAATGTAATTTTAAATATAATGGTCAGGGAGAGCCTCATGGAGGTGAGGAGGGCATGGTCAAGTTGAGATTTGAAGAAGGTGAGGGAATCAATCATGTCCGTATCC